>NC_046662.1:7614450-7660020 GCF_010883055.1 Belonocnema kinseyi | reverse complement strand
GTGGTGTTTCCTATATTTGTAGGGGTGGCTGGGGGGTCGAGGGTAGTCCGTTTAGCGTGCAATCGACTCGGGATACTTATAAGATACTACCATGATTTTTTTCAGATTTTTTGGTCCAAAAATAAATTAGGCCAAAAATCGGCCTTACTGACCCTGCCCCTTTAACCTTTTAATTCTTGGTTATGTTTTCAGGAATTCTATTAAATAAATAAAAACAAAATACTTAAGAAATAAAAATGAAATAAATAAACATTAAATAATTAAGAATAAAATAAATTGAAATCAATAAAGACAAAATAATTGAGAAAATAAATAAAAATAAAATAATTTTTTTTTAATTAAAAAATTGGAAAAATTTTAGATTTAGTATAGATTCATAGCAAAGAAAGCTAACTGGAGGTCAATAACAACCTTTGTCCGTTTACATTGTCATATTTTCTTCTCTGATACGGAAAATCTGAACGAACCAGAGGAATGAACTGCGATAAAATAAACTGAATATGATATTTTCTTTTATCGTAAAACTTCCTAAGTGCGCCATATCTTTCTAGTTGTAAACAAGATGCCTAATAATTATTATTTTCCATTCTAAAATTTGAATAAATATTTTGTTTAACAGACTATTAAAGCCAGTTTACGAATTTTGACAACCCTCAAAAGATTAAATTTCAACCAACTAATTTAATTTCTTAAAAGACAGTAAAATTTTCTACAAAAGGTGAATCTTCTATCCAAAGGAACAAATATTTTGTCAAAATAGACAATTGTTCAATAAAAAAGTTGAATTTTTGACTAAAAAATATATTTTTTCACAAAATATTTGAATTTGAAAATTCAAGTATATTGTTAAAAACAAAGTAATAAAATTTCCTAAAAAATAATTTTATTTTTTACCAAATACTACAATGATTGATTTTTCAATAAATATTTGAATTTTAAGCTAAAAAAGATTCAACAGAAAATGAAAAAGTAAAATTTCAAATAAAAAATTAAGTTTTAACCGATTAATTGAATTCTTTAATAGACAGTTGAATTTTGTACAAAAAATAAAATTAATTTTGAATCCAAAAGGGCAAATTTTCTGTCTAAAGCGACGAATCTTTATCAACACAGTTGAATTTTAAATAAAAAACGATGTTTCTAAAACAAAATACTTATATTTAAAAAAAAGAGTCCAATTTATAGAAAATCAATACTCATATAAATAAATCTAAATAAATAAATATTCCAAATAGACAAATGTTCAACAAAACAGTGGAATTTTTAATCAAAAAAGATTTCTTTAGACAAAATTATTACATTTTCAAAAAAATAGTTGAATTTTCAACCAAATAGTTGGGTTTTCAACCTAAAAAAATGAATTCTTAATAAAAAAATGTAATGGTTGATATTCGAACGGAAAAATATGAATTTTTACAAAAAAAAAAAAATAATTTCAAATCCAAAAAGACGAATTTTTAACAAAAGGCATGAATTTTCAACCAAAAAGGATGGGAAAAACTAAAAAGTTGGCCCAACTAACCATTTTTTCAGTGAGTAAAGAAATTAATTTTTGACACATAAAGACTTTGTCAGTCAAGACAGAAAATAATGGTCATCCAAATTGTTAATGTTTGAAGGCAAAAGACGAAATTTCTGTAAAACCGTTGAATTATAAACTAAAAAATATATTCCAACAAATAATTAATTCTCAACTAAAAAGTTGAATTTTTATCAAAGAAAGAGAAAATGGCACACCAAGAAAACTAGTTCCCAAAACCAAACAAAATCAATATAAAAAATCCATTTTTCAACCAAATAAATCAACATTCAACCAAAGAGATGAATTTTCAATTGAAATTATGAGTCCAACTGATTTAATCAAATATTTACTTAGAAAAAGTAGTTTGTAACACAAAAAATTACTTTTCAATAAATTGGTTCAACCTTCCGCCAAGAAAGGTTCATTTTTCAATAAAAACAATGAATTCTCAACAAAGAATGCAATAGTGGATATTTCAACCAAAAGAAGAATATAATTTTGAATCAAAAACAGTTATTAGAATATAATTATGAAGAACATTTAAAATTTTTTTTTTATTTTTCTTACTTTTAGTTACCAATAGAAATTCTCAAAAGCGATTGATTCCTTCTAGAAAAGATCTATAGAGTACAATCACGAATTCTTATCGTGGAAAAATATTATTTTATATTCTTTGGATAGTGCACTTATCTGCTGTCCCACGAGGGAACCTGGATGTATGAGTCATATTTGCCATAGGACAGCTGTTGTACGGCATTTATCATTTTTATGAAATAAGTGTATTTCTAGTGATTTCAATTAAAAATATTTTAAGCGTAAACAAGATCTTCGTGTTTGCGCGAATGTGACATAGATTTATGATTTAGATCCCAAAGTTCATTCCAACGAGATTGTTGCATATTTTCAAATACATTTTTTTTCTAATGAAATTAAAAAAGCAGTAAAAAATAAGTATAATTACTTGAGAAATGTTTTTAAAAATAAGTTGAAACATTTATTTTAATGTTTGAAAAGTATGCTCTTTACATTTTTGGCGGGAAAATGTTACATTCTGATTGGGTCAGGGTCAAGCTGGATGCTTCGTTTGTGAAAGGAGACACTGCATACTATTCTGATTGGTTCAGCGTTTTGAAGGATGTTGAGATTTAAGGTCACAGAGTTTTTTGAATATTTATGTATTATACTTATTTATTTTTCCCCTGTTTTCAAGAAACTATCCCTTTTTTGTTTTTGTACCTTAATGGGAACTTAATTAATAGAAACCAATAAAAAAGTCCAACTACTCTTGATTAAACATTAAATTCTCGCTTGATCCAAATTCGATTATTTGTTTCAATATTTAATTATTTTGTTAAAATTCCACTATTTTGTTGAAATTTCCTTCTATTTTTGTTTGGAAATTTAGGGGTTTTAACTAAAAATTTAACTATTCCGTTTTCGGTGCAAAAATTTATATTTTTTAGTTAAATATTCAACTATTTGGTTGAAAATTTATCTTTTTTAGTTAAAAATTCCACTAATTGGTTGAAAATGCATGTGTTTTGTTGATAATAATTCGTCTTTTTGGTAGAAAACTAATCTCCTTGGTTAAAAAAAAATTATTTCTTTGTAGAAAATTCAGTTTTTTGTTGTTGAAAATGGACCTGTTTGGCTGCAGGATGAACGCATTTGTGAATAAGTAATTATTTATAATTATTTTTTTAAACTAAAGATTCAACTATTCCAGTTGAATGTTGAACTCTTTTTTGAATATTCATTTTTTTAAGATTCATAATTTTAGTTGAAAATTTATCTCTTTGGTTGAAAATTAGACTATTTTGCAGAAAATTCGTTTTTTTTTTTGAGAATTATTTTCTCTTCGGAAAATTTAACTTCCAATTTGGTTGAGAATTACTTTTTTTTACTGAAAATTAAACTATTCCATTTTTGTTTTAAAAAGTTACCTTTTTAGCTAAATATTCAACTATTTATATTGTCTGGTACAAAATTTCAGGTTTGGTTGAAAATTAAGCTTTTTAAGTCCAAAATTATCTAATTATCTGAATGTTAAACTGTTTTCTTGAAAACTCATTTTTTTAATTTTCATAATTTTAGTTGAAAATTCATCTCTTTCGTTGAAATTTGGACTATTTTGCAGAAAATTCGTTTTGTTTTCGTTAAGAATTAATTTTCTTGACTGAAGATGTAACTATTTCAATTTGGCTGAAAATGAGTTTTTTTTTAACTGAAAATTGAACTATTCCATTTTTGTTTTTTTATTCATCACTTCAGTTAGAAATTTATTTAAAATTTAACTATTTTGCAGAAAATGCGATTTTTCTGTTCAGTATTAATTTTCTTGACTGAAAATGTAACTATTCTATTTTTTCTTGAAAATTGATATTTTTAATGTAAAATTAACCTTCTGGGTTGAATGTTCATCCTTTTTGTTTAAAAAATTGACAATTTTGTTGAAAATTAATCTGTTATTATAGAGGATTAAACTATTTTGTTGACTCTTTGTCTTTTTTTGTTGAAAAAACTGCTTTAAATTGAATTAAACGAAATTTTTCCTTGAAATAACTATTATGTAAAAAATGCATTTTTCTGGTTGAAGATTCATCATTTTAGTTGAAAATTAAATTATTTGGTCGGAAATGAACTTTTTGGTTGAAAACTCATATTTTGGAATAGAACTTCAACTGTTTGGTAGAAAACTCTTTTGGCTTCAAGATTAAACCGTTCGCTAGAAAATTGGTTCGAAATTAACGTTTTTCTTGCAAATTCATATTTTCATTTGAAGATTGAACTATGTTTCAAAATTTAACTAGGTTTTTTGGTGATTTTTTTCTACAAAATTAATTTTTCTCTCTGAAAACTTGAACTATTATATTTTTGCTCATTCACATTCCTTCTTGAAAATTTCTTTGTTTTCATAGCAAATTAATCTTCTTCATTGGAAATTTATCAATTAGGTTAAAGATTTAATTATTTCAGTAAAAATTATCTTATTTGCAAATTATTTTTATAAACTGGAAATTTAACGATTTTATTTTTAATGTATAGAATTCCTGAAAATAAAACCAAGAATCCGACGACCAAATTATTATTATTATTATTATTGCATATTATTATTGCAATGTTTCCAAGTATACGCCTTGAATTATTTGATGGTGGTGGTTCTCTAAATTTTGTACTTGGATTCATTCGTCTATTTTCAGGAATTCAATACATTAACCTGATTATTTGAAGTTAAATAGGATTTTTAATTTGATTTTAATCTTATTTAAATTTCTTAAATTTTGATTTTATTTTTGGTTCAAGTTAACTGTTTCGTTGAAAATTCATCAACGGTTTTCTGAAATATTTGACTTTGTAGATTGAGAATCTAACTATTTTGTTGAAAATTCAACTATTTGGTAAAAATATGAATGTTTTCTTAAAAATTCATCTATTGGGTAGAAAATTAATCTCATTTGCTGAAAACTTATAATTTTGCTTGAGGATTCAACTTTTTTGTTAAAAATTTGTTTTTCAAATTAAAATCTTTTTCTTTGAAATATGAACTATTACATGTTTCTTCTTAACTCTTTGGTCTTCAATTAACTTTTTTTTTTTGGTTGAAAATTTATATTTTTGGCTTGATAATTCCACAAGATGGTTGGAAATTAACTTTTTTGTTAAAAATTGTTATTTTTGGTTGAAAATTTCAACTGTTTTGGTAAAAAATTAAGCTATTTATTTTAAAATATAATTATTTCGTTTCAAGTTCGTTTTTTGTAAATGAAAATTAATTTTTCTATGTGAAAATGTAGCCATTCCATTTTTGGTTGAAATTTTTGTCTCCATAAGTTGAATATTCGACTGTTTCGTAGAAAATTTATTTATTTTGTCGAAAACTTGTCTCTTTGGGTAGCAAGTTAATTTTTTTTTAAAATTCATCATTTGTGTAAAGGATTAAACCATTTTCTAAATATATCCATTTGTGTAGAAAATTAATATATTTTTTTAAAAAGCGTAATGCGAAAAAGTTGTCTTTGGTAAAGACAAATCGAGGCCAAAAAATTGTTTGAAATCTGTCAAAGTTTTAATTTTTGACAAATTTCTTTTTGATACAGGGTCATGTTTTTTGCTTATAAAAATAATAAAAAATTGGAAATGAAAAAAATTGCATTGAAGTTAGAATTTTCTTCAAATACACAATAAAGATTTTTTTGGATTGCATTAATTGCACTTTTTCAAATTGCAAGTATTGTGCCTTAAATTTCTTTAACTGGAATTAAAGAAACGTGTCATTATTTTGTTAACTTTATTATTTTATTTTTGTATTAATTATTGATCATTATTACATTTATTTATTGTTTTTTAGACAATTATTTCAGTTTTATTTTATGTTCCTTCTCAGCAATATTACGTAATCTCATGCAATCTCATGCAATCTCATGCAATCCCTTGGAATCCAATGCAATCGCTACCAAATCTCAAGCGATCTCTATAAGATTTCGTGCAATCCCATGCACTGCTTTAAATCGGACGCAATCCCGTATAATCTCCTGCAATCTCATGTAACTCCGTGGAATAGCATGTAAATCCTTAGCAATCCCGTGCAATCTCATGCAATCTCATGTAATACTTAACAACCCCTTGTAATCCTATGTAATCGCTATAAAATCTCAAGCAATCTCTATACAGTACCGTGCAATTCATATACTGCTATCAATCTCATGCAATACCGTTGAATCTCCTGCAATCCCATGCAACTCCCTAGAATATCATGCAATCCTTAGTATACCCGTATAATCCTATGAATTTAAATGCAATTCTGTGAAATGCCATTCAACCTCATGCAATCCATTTGGATGTCATGTAATTCTTTGCAATCTCATGCAATCCCTTTTAATTTCATTTAATTCCGTGGAATCTTATGGAACTATTTTGAACACCTTGTAATCCTATAAAATCAAATGCAATCCCTTGTAGTCCCATGCAATCCCGCGTAATCTTATGGAATCCACTAAAATACCTTGCAACATTATTTGCACACTACCAATAATAATTATTTTTGAATGTTCTGCAATCCTTTGAAATCTTATACAATCATGTGTAATCTCTGGAATGCCATGCATGCTCATTTTGTTTTTTTTTGCTTCTTTTGGTTTTGTGGGACCTGTAACTGTAAAGAATATTAATTTTAAGTTTCCAAAAGTTTTGTTTCAAATAAGTAACATGCATTTATCTCTCTATAAACAGATGAAAAATGATTTTAATAAACAAGAATTACTCATGAATATTGTGATAAACTTGTAAAATCACATTTTTTGTGTGCTACGTATTTATGCTTCATATTTAATTATCTACTTCTTCCAAGAAATAATAGTCAAATATTATTAATTTGGTGAGCTTTAAATGTTATTTATGTACGAGTTCAGAAAAATATTTGTCTTGAACTAAACCAATAACAATTTCTCTAAGATAATTTTTCTCCATTTCACAAAAAATAACTTTCCAAAGAAGAAAATAATTTTAAATCAAAGAAAAAAATTTCATTGGAAGAAAAATTCATTACTTTAAACCAAAGAAATTTATCATCGAACAACATTTTTCTTGGATTTACAGAAAACAGAAAATTTTCATATGTTTTTTTTTCATACATTTTCATTTCAATACATAAATTTTCATTTTCATATGCCTTCATTTGTTTACATTTTTTTTCTGAGCCTATGAACAATTTGCATTTATCAAGAATGCCATAGAGTGAAATGTCATGTAATCTAATGCAATCCTCTATAATCCAATACAATCCCTTGTAATCCAATGCGATCTTGTGGAATCTCATGGAATTAGTTTTGAAATCTCCTGTAATCCTCTGGAATGTCTAGATGCAACCTCATGCAATCCAATGAAATGTCATGCAATCTCGTGTAATCTCATGAAATTTCATTGAATCCCTTATAATACTATGCATTCTCATCAAATACATTCAAATTCTATCCAATCTCATGCAATCCAAGAAATATAAGAAAATTCTGTTCAATCTCATGCAATCTCATACAACCTCGTGGCATACCATGCAATCCTCTGTTATCTGATACAATCTCATAACGTCCTGTGCAATTTCATGCAATATAGTGCAATCCCTTTCAATCTTATTCAATTTTGAGAAATCTTATGAATTCCGCCACAATACCTTGAAATCCCATGCACTCTCATGCAACCACGTGGAATAGCATACAGTCCCGTGTAATCTCATGCAATGCAGTGTAATGTTATGCAATTCTTTGAAATCTTATAAAAACTCGTGCGATCTAATGCAATCCTTTGTAATTCTATGCAATCTCCTGCAAGTCTGCGAAATTTCTTGAAACATCATGCAATGCAGTAGAATGTTATGTAATCTCACGCAATGATTTATAATCATATGCAAACTCATGAAATTTTGTGTAATCATTGTAATCCAATGAGATCCCGTGGAATCTCATGGCATCCCGTGGAATTTCCCACAATACTCGGGAATGCCAGGATGCAACCTTACGCAACTCAATGGAATGTCATGCAAG
This sequence comes from Belonocnema kinseyi, assembly GCF_010883055.1. Taxonomy (NCBI): domain Eukaryota; kingdom Metazoa; phylum Arthropoda; class Insecta; order Hymenoptera; family Cynipidae; genus Belonocnema; species Belonocnema kinseyi. Next base: position 7,651,962 of record NC_046662.1, on the reverse strand, counting down.
CTCGTTTAATGTCATGAAATCTAATGAAATTTCTCGTAATCCTATGCAATCTTATTAAATACATTCTAATCCTATGCAATACCATGCAACCCTGTAAAATGCCATGCAGCCTCATGCAATCCCGTAGAATATAATAAAATCCCGTTTAATCTCATGCAATACCTTGTAATTCCTCGCACATACCTTTTAATTCCATGCAATCTCATGCAACCCTTTGAAATAGCATACAATTTCATGTTATCTCATACAATATTATGCAATTTGGAACGCCATTCAACGACATGTAATCCAGCGAAATATCATGCGACCCTTGGTCATCTCATGGAATCCTGTGTAATCTCATACAATCCCTTGTAATCCAATGCAATCTCATGGAATATTTGGGATCTCATGCAACCTTTTGCAATCCAGTGGAATTCCATGCAACCATTTGCAATCCCTTGCTATGCCATACAATCCTGTTTAATCTAGTGAACTTCTTTACAATACTTAGTATTCCTATGCAATCTCCTTTCAACCTCTGGAATGCCAAGCCACTGCATGCAAACAAGTGAAATGTCAAAATCCCGTGCAATCTCATGCAATCTCAAGCAATCTCAGACAATCACTTGTGATCTTTTTAAACCGCGTGCAATCCTCTGGAATGTCATGCAACCTCATGAAACCCTGTAAAATGTCATGTAATTCCTTTCAATGATTCCACAATCCCTTTTACTCTAATACAATATTTTGTTATCCCATGGAATCCCTTAAAATCTCATGGAATCCTTTTCAAGACCTAGTAATCCTATAGAATATCCTGCAATCCTCTGGAATATCATGAAACCTCATGCAAACCAGTAGAATCTCATGTAATCTTATGTAATCTTATGCAATATCATGCAATCTCTTGTAATATTATACAATCCCGTGGAATTTCATAGAAATCCGTATAATCTCATGAAATCCCTTGTAATCCTATACAATCTCATTCAATACTCTGGAATCGCATCCAAACTTGTACAATCCAGTGCAATTTCATGCAATCCTTTTTAATCCTTTATCATTCTATTTAATCCTCTAGAATCTTGTGAAATTCTTTGCAATACACAGTAAAACCTTAGGGATGAATTCGTTTACAGCTAATTTCAAAATGGGGTTGTATTTCGCTCGCAGTTAGGTTACGAAATTATCGTCAATTGTTTTCTCGCAAAATTATAAATGCAATTGACAGTAGGCGACGTTTCGTACTTCCAATCTGAGGAAACGATACATTGAGTAGTGGTACCTTTCACACTAACAATACTAATTTTTGATGCAGGTATATGGTTCCTTACAATTAGCGTTAGATTCACACTTTGTTTTTACTGTTTTCCTACTAATCCTATGCAATATCCTGCAATTCTCTGAAATGCCATGTAAACTGATGCAAATCAGTGAAGTGTCATGCAACCCCTTGCAAAATCTTCACAATCCCTTTTAATCTCACACAATACCTTGTAATCCCATGGAATCTAATGGAATCTCATGGAATAGTTTGCAATACCTAGTAATTCTTTGCAATCTCCTGCAATGATCTGGAATATTATGCAACCTCATGCAATCCAGTGGAATCTCATGCTATCTATTGTAGTCCTATGCAATCTCATGCAATCCGTGGGAACTCTTGCAACCTCGTGCAATCTAGTGGAATTTCATGTAATCCTTTGCAATCCCTAGTCATACCACGCAATTCTGTAAAAAATTTTGCCATTCCTAGTGATACTGTGCAATCTCCTGCCACTCTCTGAAATTCTATGTAACCTCATGCAAACCACTGAAGTGTCATAAAATCCCATGCAATCTTAGGTAATCCTTTGTAATCCAATTTAATCCCATGGAATTTCATATACAATCCAGTGAAATGTCATGAAATCCTTTGCAATCTCATGCAATCCCTTCTGATCTAATGAAATCCTCGTGGAATCTCATGCAATGCTCTGAAATCTCTTGCAATCCTCCAAAATGTAATACAACCTCATGGAATTCAAAGGAATATCATGCAATCTCATGCAGTCCCTTCTAATCCTATGCAGTTATATTTCATACCTTGTAATCCTGCTAAATCTCATGCAATCCTATGGAATGTAATGCAATCTCATGCAATCCAGTGCAATTACATGTAATCCATCATAATCCCATGCAATATCGTGTATTCTGATGAGAGTCTTTGCAATACCTAGTAATCCTTTGCTGTTTCTTGAAATCCTCTGGAATATCATGCAACCTTATGCAATCCACTGCAATTTCATATAATCTCGTGTAGTCTCATGCAATATCAAGTAAAATCATGCAATCTTTTTTAATCCTATGCATTCTAATCCAATCTCTTGTTAACATATAAAAGATCATGCAATCCTGTGGAATGTAATGCAATCTCATGGAATTCAGTTCAATCGCATGCAATCCTTTTTGCTCCAATGAAATTTCGTGTAACATCATGGGATCCTTTGCAATACCTAGTAATCCTACGCTATCTCCTGTAATCCTCTGAAATGTCATGAAACCTTATGAAATCTAGTGACATTACATGCAATCCCTTCTAATCACATTTAATCCCGTGGAATTTCATATACAATCCAGTGGGATGTCTTGTAACCCTTTGCAAACTCATGCAATCCCTAGTAATCCAAAGAAATCCTCGTGAAATCTCATAGAATGCTCTGCAATCTCCTGCACTCCTCCAAAATGTAATGTAACCACATGGAAACTAATGAAGTACCATGCAATCTCATGCAATCCCTGCTAATCCTATGCAGTCATATTTCATACCTTGTAATCCTGTTAAATCTCATGAAATCCTATGGAATGTAATGCAATCTCATGCAATCCAGTACAATTACATGTAATCCTTCATAATCCCATGCAATATCGTGTAATCCGATGAGAGTCTTTTCAATACCTAGTAATCCTATGCAGTTTCCTGAAACCATCTGAAATATCATGCAGCCTTATGCAATCCATTGAAATTTCTTCTAATCTCGTGTAATCTCATGCAAACTCATGCAATTTCATGCAATCTCTTGCAATATTTTTTAACACTATGAATTCTAATCCAATCTCTTGTAATCTTATGAAAGATCATGCAATGCTGTGGAATTTAATGCATTCTCATGCAATTCAGTTCAATCACATGTAATCCTTCTCACTCCCATGCAATTTCGTGTAACCTCGTAGGATCCTTTGCAATGCCCAGTAATCCTATGCCATCTCCTGCAATTCTCTGAAATGTCATGAAACCTTATGAAATTTCATGGAATTTCATGCAATCCCTTGTAATATAATGCATTTTTTTGTAATCTCCTGCAATATTTTCAGATTCCTTTCTTATTTTCAGTCGAATGTTTTACTTTTTAACTATTTTGACGTTACAAGAAGCAAAAATGAGATTCCCGGAAATTTTATAATAAACAAATATAAATTTATTTTAAATCTCCAAACATTTAAAGCGTCTAAAACTTTTTGAAAATTTTGTATATTGCATAACTGAAGGGTAGCATTACAGAAAAAGATAACCAAAATTATCAAAAAAATTTATTTATTGAATACAAAATTCTTAAAAATATTAGGGGAAATTTTAGCGTAGTATTTTAGTGTATTAATAACTTTTCTATGCATTCCACAACATAAATTGCAAAAAAAGTTTTATTTTTTTTGTCTCGAGTCAGAGAGTTGATCTCATTCATGGTATTTTGAATTACTTACTCAAGATAAGTACATAGTGATAAATAGGTATATATAGACGGATTAGGAATGAATAAAGAGATGCAGAGAGCTTGCGGATGCGAGGGGTAGGAAGCTGGGAAGTGAGAAGTGAGAAGTGAGAAGTGAGAAGCTGAGAAGTGAGAGTCGACGAAAGGGAGGTGGGGGAAAACGAGAGCATAAAAGCATAAAAGGCCGGACAAAGAAAATCATCGCGCTGTGGTGTTCTGGTACCCGAAGTGTGATTGGTACCCCGTGAGAGTGCGGCAAGTCTGATATCGTCATGGGGCATCCACCCCGGTTCTTTTTGACCGCGGGTCTTTTCATTTATATCTTCTTTTTCTCTTCTTTGGTTTCATCGAGTAAGTAAATTAATTCCTTCAGTGATTCAGTGATTAGTTAAGAATAAACAATATTTTTTCTCGAAACAAAATATTCGCCCCCGAAAATATTTTATTTAATTCTTCAAAGTTTAGCGTTATTTAAAATTTTAATAAGGTGAAGTGTGCACTAAGTCTGGAAATTGACTACCATGCTGATTAAGATGTCGAGCCCAAATCTTACCAAAAAAAGTACACTCAGAAAAAAGATTCTTTGATCCAGAGAATTTTTTTTTTTTAGTTGAAAGAAATTCCTTTTGTTTTAATAATGATTTTTTGTTCTAAAATTTTTTTAAAATTCAAATATGGTTGAAAACGGTTTTGTTTAATTTAAAACAAATATTTTCTGAGTGTATGTTTAGCGCGCTTAGTTTTCGCAAAAAGTGAATGGAGTAATAAACTGCAGTGGACTTCTTTCTTTTTTAGTTATTAAAGATTCAATAAAATAAAATTCACTTTTAAGAAAAAATTTAAGTTTTGAAAGTTTATAAAATCCCAGCTTGAAATTTATCTCCTTCCTTAGAAATATATTTTTTTTAATTCATCTTTTTTTAGTAGAAAATTAAACTATTTTATTTTTTTTTCTTTCTTGACTAAAAAATTTTTCTAGATTGAAAATTTCATTATTTTCTTACAAATTCATTTTTTTGTTTGTTGAAGATCTATCATATCAGTTTAAAACTCGTTTCTTCGGTTGAAAACTTAAAATTTAGGTATTTTGTTAAAAAATTTTCGCGGTATGTAGTGGAATTAATCTCTTTAGTGAAAAATTAATCTTTTTTGGTTGAAAATTCAACTTTTTTCATGAAAGTTAAATTTTCTTAAAACTTTATTTTGCTGTTGTTGAAGATTGAACTATTTTACTCAAAATTTAGTTTTTAGTTAAAATTCTTTTATTTTTTGAAAATTCATACATTTTTGTTAAAAATTCAACTATTTGGTTGAAAGTTGAGCACTTTTGTTGTACATTTTTTAATGTTGGTCAGTTTGGTTCAAAATTAATCTATATCCGTTGAAAATTGAACTATTTTGTTGCAAATTCATTTTTATTTATTGAAAATTAGTTTTATAACTGAAATATTAGCTATTCAATTTCGGATTAAAAATTAATTTTATTTAGTTGAAAATTCAACTGTTTGGTTAAACATTTATATATTTTGTTAAAAATTCGTATTATTTAAGATAAATTTTTAAGTGTAAGATTCACAATTTTAGCGCGCTTAGTTTTCGCAAAAAGTGAATGGAGTAATAAACTACAGTGGACTTCTTTCTTTTTTAGTTATTAAAGATTCAATAAAATAAAATTCACTTTTAAGAAAAAATTAAAGTTTTGAAAGTTTATGAAATCCCAGCTTGAAATTTAATTTCCTGATAAACCACAAATTAATACTAAGTACCATGAGTAAGTGATAGTTCATTGGATCTCCTTTCGCTGCTTCTTATTACAATAAAATTAATCTAGATTATATTTTGTCTAATAGAAGAAAAAATTCTTGTCGTTAAATTTTATATAATGGGAAATTTTAAGAAGTTGAAGATGTTAAAGATTACTTGAAGACAGAAATAATTTCAGTTCGTTTATCTATTGATAAGGGTTAAACATTTTCTAAACCATCAATTTCATAAACCGAAATTTCTAAATAAAAAATTGTACATGATGAAATTTATCTTTCAATGCTTCTTAAAATTATTGAAAAAGAGACAATTTCAATTGCAAATTATTTCTGAATATTGTAAATTAATTCTGTTTATAAAATGTTGCTACCATACTGTAATTTGTAAACTTTTTAACATTGAACAGACAAAAAAATTGTCGGCACCGGAAACACAAAAATTAATACTACCAACAAGAAGATTTCAGAGACATTAGAAATATCTTAAATTTTGTTTTAAAAGATTAATTTTAATGTATGTATTTTTGCGGTAAGTGATACATTTTGAAAGATCAGGAAAATTTAAAAATAACTTCACAAAAAGTTTAAATCATTAAAAGAATTATTTATATGTTTAAAATTTTTGTTTAAATATTAAAAAATTATGCAAAGCTTGAAAAGATTTTTGAAAATGTGGCAGATTTTTCGGCAGATTTTTAAATGTTAAAAGATTCTTCCAAATTATAATAATAATTCGACATTTTAGAAGTTATGAAGACCTAAAAAATATTTTAAAACTTTAAAGATTGATAAAAATGTGAAAAATATTGTTTAAATTCCTCCAAACATTTGAAAGTCCTGAATATTTTTTAAACTGACCGGATTTTTCCCTAAAATGTTCTCAGAACATGTAAAAAAAAATGTTCTACAAAATTTTTCTGGATACTTTTTGGATATTTCTGAATTTTCTGAAAAATGTTACGAAAATTATATTTACACAAATTTAAAAACAAATAAGAAAATCAATTTAAAACATAATTATTATAAATGTTTATTTTGAATTAAACTGCATCGTTAAAAATTCATTTTTTTAGTCGAAGATTTATCATTTTATTTAAAAATTCATCTCTTTTGTTGAGAATGTAACTTCTTTTATTGAAAATTCATCTTTTAGACAGAAAATTAATTTTCTCGTTTGAAAATTCACCTTTTTGTTAGAAAATTAATCTGCTTGGTTGAAAATTAAATTATTTTGTTGAAAAAATATCTTTTTGGTTGAAAATCTAAGTATTCGGTTAAAAATCTATCATTTTTATGTCATTAACAATATGTTTGAAAATTTATCGTTTTTCATTAAATTAAACTATTTATGATTTAAAATTACACTCTGTTTAGATCGCAATATCAACTATTACATATTGAGAATTCATCTTTATTTATTAAAACTTAAACTAGTTTTTTTTTTAATTAATTTTTTCGGCTGAAGTTTCGTTTTCGTTGAAAAATTGTATTTTCGATAGAAAATTAATCTTTATGGTTACAAAATGATATATTTAGTTGAAAATTGAATGATTTGGTTGAAAATGAACTTGTTTGTTGATAATCCATATTTTCGTGTTAAAAAGGAAACTTTTTGTAGAAAATTCATTTTTAGACCAGCTAAACTGTTTCTGATTCAAAATGCAAAATATTCTTTTGTTGAATTGTCAATTATGTTTTACATTTTTCGTTAATAATTCATCTTTTTTGTTTAAAAATTTCTCAACTATTTGCTTCAGAAGTAATTTTTGTGTATAAATTTTGATTTGACCTATCTGATATCTTCAAAAATCTTTCTTATAATTACAAAATTCTTGCTTATTATTTATTTGCTTGATATCCTCTTGAAAATGTTACACCCTTAATTTCGAAACAAACTTACATCCAGTAAAATTTGGTCTTAATTGAGGAAGGTCTATATCTTAAATTCAGATCAATTTTTGCTTAGTTTAAGTTCATCTCTGAATTTAAGGTGTAACTTTTTTAAATTTTCTTTTTGACCAAGTAAAAAAGATGGTTTGAAAACGTATATCTACTAGTTTTATAAATAAATTCCTAGACCATTCAAGCTTAAAAAAAAATAACAAATAAAAATTTATTTTTTATATAAAGTATCTTTGCCAACAACGGAGACGATATCATTGAAATCATTATCTCTCCCCTGTTAGACCGGACATTTGGTAAATTGATCTGACATCTCAAAGCTTCCCAGGGAATTTGTTATAATACTCGGGCTGTGTACACAATCCCACACGAACGCAAGCCCCCCCCCCCCCACACACACACATTTGTTAAACAGTTTTTATTATAAAAAACTTCAAATCAACAATAAACCAAATTTATGAAGATCCAGTATAATAAAATATTATTAATTAATGTATTAAATATATAGTAATATTAATATATTAATATATTTAAAAAATTTAATTATTGGCTTATACAATATTCATAAATATCTTTTTTTTTGAAATTTCACTATTTGGTTCAAAATTTGTCTGTTTTGTTAGAAATTCAACTTTTTTCGAAAATTAATCTTTTTCGCTTAAAATTCCAACATTTTTATGGTTGAAGATTTAAATATTTCGTTAAGAATTTCTTTATGGTCAAAAATTAATTTTCTTGAATGACAATTCAGTTTTTATTTAAAAATTGATCTTTTTCAGTTTAAAATTCATGAATTGGTTTTAAAATATCGTTTTTAGTTAAATAATTTTAAATTCATGTACTCGTTTGAAAATTGGTATATTTTCTTTAAAAATGATCTTTTTTCAATCATTTAACCAAAACTTAAATTTTTCTGTAGAAACTTTCTCCTTTTTAGTTTAAAAACTTAACTATTTGGTTAAAAATAATCTTTTTAGTTAAAAAATTGAACTCCTCTGTTGAAAATTAATCTCCTCGGTTAAAAATTCAAATAATTGGTTCAAAGTTGAACTGCTTTGTTAAAAATCTATTCTTTTGTTGGAAGATTGGTTATTTTATTTCAAAATTTATCTCCTTCCTTAGAAATAATTTTTTTTTAAATTCATCTTTTTTAGTAGAAAATTAAACTATTTGATTTTTTTTTCTTTCTTGACTAAAAAATTTTTCTAGATTGAAAATTTCATTATTTTCTTACAAATTCATTTGTTTGTTTGTTGAAGATCTATCATATCAGTTTAAAACTCGTTTCTTCGGTTGAAAACTTAAAATTTAGGTATTTTGTTAAAAAATTTTCGCGATATGTAGTGGAATTAATCTCTTTAGTGAAAAATTAATCTTTTTTGTTTGAAAATTCAACTTTTTTCATGAAAGTTAAATTTTCTTAAAACTTTATTTTGCTGTTGTTGAAGATTGAACTATTTTACTCAACATTTAGTTTTTAGTTAAAATTATTTTATTTTTTGAAAATTCATACATTTTTGTTAAAAATTCAACTATTTGGTTGAAAGTTGAGCACTTTTGTTGTACATTTTTTAATGTTGGTCATTTTGGTTCAAAATTAATCTATATCCGTTGAAAATTGAACTATTTTGTTGAAAATTCATTTTTATTTATTGAAAATTAGTTTTATAACTGAAATATTAGCTATTCCATTTCGGATTAAAAATTAATTTTATTTAGTTGAAAATTCAACTGTTTGGTTAAACATTTATATATTTTGTTGAAAATTCGTATTATTTAAGATAAATTTTTAATGTGTAAGATTCACAATTTTAATTGAAAAATCATCTCAATTGAAAATTTAGCCAGTTATCGATACAGACGATAAAAATCTTTTTTTTTTGTTGCTTCTTTTGATTTTTCAGAATGTGCAAGTCCTAAAGAATATTAATTTTATGTCTCCGAAAGTTTAATTTAAAGTGAGTAACGTGCATTTATCGCTCGATTAACAAATGAAAAATGATTTTGATAAACAAGAATTACTCATGAATATTGTGATAAACTTAGAAAACCACATCTTTTTTTTTGGCTATGTATTCTTCCTATTTAATTATCTACTTCTTTTAAGAAATGATAGAAAAATATTTGTCTTGAACTAAATAAATAACAATTTCTCTAAGATAATTTTTTTCCATTTCACAAAAAATAACTTTCAACAGAAGAAAATAATTTTAAATCAAAGAAAAAAATTAACATAGGAATAAAAAACCAAAGAAATTAATCAAAGAAGAACATTTTTCTTGGATTTCCTCAAAAAATTGTTATTGCACTTTCATTTATTTCCTGAGTCTAGCTTCTTTGGGCCCCTAAAAGTGGCAAGACCGGATCAAAACGAAACCAGATTTTCTCTCAAGTTAAATTGGTTTCAGAACTTTTCTTTTTTTAAATTAAAAATTGCTATAAATAATTTGCATTTATCAAGAATATGCGTACTTGAGAACGTGATAAATGACCATTCCTGTTTTTTTTCTTACTATAAAGAGTGAGCGGTCAAACTGATGCAATAATAATTAAGTGATAATCGGGTTATATCGCGTATTAGGATGGATTACGAAGTGTTCCCAAGATATATGCGATTGAGATGAAAGTACATAAAAAAAAGAATAGTGTGAATTCAAATAATGGTTGAAGCAAACATCTTCAATGACTAAGGTCAATGCTGCTATCTGGAAGATATATTTAGGTGTGTCAGAGGGCAAGAAATGTGTTTTCTGTATCATCGATTATCGTTTGCCCCTTGCTCATATTTATTTCTTGATTATACTTTGCATCTTTTGAATCAATCAGGATGTTCATAATTTAAGGAAAATTACTTCAGTTTACCAACAACAATTTTCCATTCAACACGTGTATTATATCAGAAATGAGGATTTCATTTTAATTGTTTAATTTGTTTAATTTTAATTATTAGAATCCACGAAGAGAATCCAACTATTGTTGGTTAAAAGTTAATTTTTTAATTGAAAAATTTAATTGTTTCATTTTTTGTTGAAAATTCAAATATTTGTTTGAAAGTTTGACTTGTTCATAGAAAATTCATCTTTTTTATTAGTGATTTATCATTTTGGTTGAAACTTTATTTCTTTGATTGAAAACTTAAATATTTGGTTAAAAATTCATTATTTTATAAAAAATAAATTTTTTTATTTGAAAATTTAACCATTTTATTTTTTCTTAAAATTCATCTTTCTTAGATAAAAGTTCAACTATTTGGATGAAAGGCAATGTCTTTTATAATGAATTTTTCATAATAATGGTTTAATTTTTCAAAATTTAGTTTATAAGATTTTTGGATTTCTTGGATTAAAATTGTATTATTTATTGAAAAATCATCTTTTTGGTTAAATTTAAATGTTTCTTATTTAAAATTTAATTTTTATTGGTTGAGATACCAATTATTACATTTTTTGATTGAGAATTTATCTTTGTTGGTTGGAAATTCAAGTACTTGCTTGAAAATTAATATTTCTTGGTGAGCATTCATAATTTTGATTGAAAACTAATTTCTGTAGTGGAAAATGTAACGATTATGTACTGCATTTTTTGGGGGTTGAAAATTCGTTTATTTGTTAATGAAAATTAATTTTTTTTTACTAAAAAATTATTTATTTTATTTTTAGTTAAGAACTTATTTTTATTAGTTGAAAATTTAACTTTTTCATTTAAATTCCGTCTTTTTTGTGTGGAAAATTAATTTTATTTAGCCCAAAATTTAATTTTTATTTAGAAATTCATGTATTTTATTCAAAATTCAACTAATTGGCTAAAAGTTCGACTTTTTGGTAGAAAATCAATCTTCTTGATTGATGATTCATATTAAAGAAAATTGATGAAGAAATTAATATAGAAAATTAATCTTCTTCATTAAAAATTAATCTTTTTGGTTAAAATTTCATTTCTATGGTTGAAAATTGATCTTTTTCATTGAAATTTCTTTTTTTTTTTTGGTTAAAAATGTATAAATTTGGTTGAAAATTTCTTTTGTTATTCTTTTTTTTCATAATAATTGAAATGGAAAATTTAACTTGTTAGCAGAAAATTAAACTTCTTGGTTGAACATTCATAAATTTGGTTAAAGATCCACCATTTAAGTTGAAAATTCATTTTTTTTAATTGTTATTTTTTACTCAAAATTTAACAGTTTCAAAATTTCAACTTGAAATTTTAAGTAATTGAGAAATTAATTGGTGGAAAATTTTAGTTATTAGTACAAAATTATACTTCTTGGTTGAAGATTCATAATTTTGGTTTAAGATTCATCATTTCAGATGAAAATTTGTTTTTTTTTGTTGTTGTTAAAAATTCGTATTTTTGTTTAAAATTAATATTTTTAACTGAAAATTTCTTTCTTTCAAAATTTCAACTTTAAATTGTAATTAATTGAAAAATTATTTGTTTAAAAAATTATGTATTATTTTTTTAACAAAAAATGTATCTACACTCTTCTTGTTAAAAGATTCAATTATGCAACATTTAGTTAAATCTCTTATTTTTTGTAAAAAATGAATTTTTTAAAAATATTATCTTTCAGGATAAAAATTTCTCGAATCTTTTTGATTTTGCATTAAAATCTTTTTCGGTTGAAAATTCAACTACTTTGTTAAAAATAAATTTTTTCGTTAAAGATTTATCATTTCTTTTAAAAATTTAAATATTTTGTCAAAAATTCTTTTTTTTTTTGTAAAAAAAGTTTGGTTGGAATTTTCTTCTTTGCTGACTGAAACATTTTTTCTTGGTTAAAAACTTAGTTGTTTTGGTTGTAAATTAATCTTGTTAGATTCGAAATTTAACTTTTTTGTATAAAATTCGTCTTTTTGTTTGTAAATTTAACTACTTTCAAAGTTGAACTCCTTTGTTTAAAATGCATTTTCTTATTTAAAGAATCATAATTTTCGTTACAAATTTATTTCTTTGGTGGAAAATTATTATTTTTTAACTGATAGATAATTTGAATATTCTATTTTTGGTTGGAAATTCATCTTTTTTAGTTGAAAATTAAACTAATTCCTGAAAATTAATGTTTTTTAAAAGTAAAATCCTTCTTTTTTTACGGTTTTATTATTTGGTTGAAAATTTCAATTATTTTGTTAAAAAGTTATCATTATTGTTTCAAAATTTAGCCAAAGACGAACAGAAAATTTAACTATTTGGTTGAATTTATCTTTTATTGATTGAAACATCTTTTTATTGGGTAAATATTAGCTTTCTTCAATAATTGGAAATTTAATTATTTTATTTTTGCTTCAAAATTGAAATTTTTGGTTTGAAAATTGATGATTTTAGTTGAAAATTAAGTTTTTTTGTTGAAAATTAAATTCTTTTGCTGATAATTTTTCTTTTTAGTTTAAAAAGTAATCTCTTTTGATAGAAATTTAATATTTTTGCCAAAAAATGCAACTATTTGGTTGAAAAGAATTCTGTTTTTGTTGAGGGTGACATTTTTTTGTTAAAAATTAGTCATTTTTGGTTAAAACTTTAGTTACTTGGTAGAAAGTTGAATTACTTTGTTGAATATTAATTATTTTCAAGCTTCATCTCTTTGGTTACAAATTCAACTATTTATTTGGAATTCTTTTTTTAATTATTCTTCTTTGTTAAAAATTTATCTCTCAATGAAAATTCAACTATTGTGCTGAAAACGTGTAATTTTTAGTTCAAAATCCAACTTCGTCGAAAGTTGAACTAAATAATGTTTTGTATGATAATATTATCCTGCAGAAAAGAAACTTTTTTTTGTTAAGAATGTGACATAAGTGAATCTGCTTATAAAAATTGTTCATAAAAATTATAATTCTTTTGAATTAATTAATCAGGATGTTAATAATTGAAGGAAAATTATTTAATTACCACCAACATAAAATTTTCATCCATCACAATTAGATTAGAATAATACAATGTACCTAATCTATGAGTAGGGGGAGGTTTCCTGTAAATTTGAGGCCTGTCTATTTAACGAAAGATAACTTAAATGTCTTATCACTTTTAGGAACATCTTGTCATATGTGATAAAAAATTGATATCCCATAGATCAAGTTAAGTATTTCGGAATTTTTTTTTTACTTTTCTGAAAAATTAATTCAACAATATAATTATTTTATTAAAAGTAATAATTAATTAATTAATACAAATTACATAATTTTTCTGAAATTCCTCTCCCCTATCCATAAGATAAAGATTAATTGAGAAGTAAGTGAACCAATGTGATAAATCCACTTTAGTTAATTTTTCAATATATAAAGATGTATTGCAGCGTGATATAAATTTACAATTTCTTGTTTACATATGACATTAGAAGATAATTATACACATGGTTGCTATATTTTTAATTTAAAAAATAAAACTTTTATTTGTTTTAAAATTACATTTTATAAGAGAAATGAAAAATTGTGTTAAAAAGTCAACCTTAACGGTTGGAAATTTAAGTGTTTTGTCCAGAATTCGTCTTTTTTGGTTGAATCTTATTTCGGTTGAAAATTAAACGATTTCTGTAAATTATTATTTTTTAAATTGAAAGTTAATCATAATTAATTCTTTTGGTTAATGATACATTATTATAATTGAGAATTCATTTCATTAAAAATTTATATTTTTTAGTAGAAAATTGATGTCTTTTTGACATTTTTGCTTATTTTATTTCATGGATCTCAATTAATTATTTTAGTCGGAAATTTAACTATTTATTAAAAAAATAGTTTTCTTGTAGAAAATTAATCTTTTTTAGTTAAGAATTAAACTATTTCGTAACAAATAATTTTTGTTTGTTGAAGATTCATAAAGTTTAGTTGAAAATGAATTTTGGTTGAAAATTGAACTATTTTGTGAAAAAGTATTTTTTTAATGTAATTTTTCAAGTAAAAATTAAACTATTTCATTTTTGTTTGAAAATTTATCTTTTTAGTTAAATACTCAACTATTTTTCTTAAACTAATATAGGTATTTTGTTATAAATTCGAGTTTTGTGTGGGAAATAAATCTAATTGGTCAAAAATTAGTTGCTTTGATTGAAAATTTAACTATTTCGATAAAGATTCTATTTAACTATTTGTTTAAAAATTAATTCTTTGTTTTTGAGAATTCATTGTTTAAACTTTAACTGAAACTATTGCATTTTTAGTTGGAATATTGTTTTTTTTCTTGAATATTCAACTATTTGGTTAAACATTCGACGCAGTTGGAGGAAAATAAATTTGCTTAGTTGAAAATTCATTTAAAAAAAAATTAATCTGCTTTTTTTTAACTAAAAATTTTACTATTCAAGTTCTGGTAAAAAATTTGTCTGTTTTGTTCAAAAGTTAATTTTTATTAAAGGTTCATCCTGTTAATTGAAAATAAATTTCCACTTTTGAAAATTGGTTTTCTGTTATTAAAAAATAATTTTTTAATTGATATTTGTCTGTTTGGTAGAAAATTAATTTTCTTGGTTCAATTTTTTTTTGATAATGTAACTATTTACTTGTAAATGTATTCAAATAAGTCGCTTTTATTGAGTAAAAAAAGTCATAAACATGGTTCAATATTTTTTTGTTAAGGATTTAAAAATTCTTAGAATGTGTCTCTTTCCAAAATTTCATTTGACTATCCTTTACTGAATAATAATTGTTACTTTAATTACTAGTAATGATTTGATCATAATTTTTTCATTAAAATTCTTTGATAAGAAGGGTAGAGAGACACTTGAAGTAATTTTAATTAATAACGCAAAAATATTATTTCTATTCTGAAAGGTCATAAAAGTTCAGGATTACCATTATCTCTGCTCACCGAACAGAAGGTCACTCAGTGAAGCAAAAATATATTATTTTCTCCTCATTAATTTTGATTAAGCACAGATATCTAACTTACGTTAATTTTTTCCCAAATATATATAAATTATCGCATTCAACAATTAAATTAATTAAAATAAATTGTAATTGAAAACTGTACTCTTAATATATTTCATTGTTCTAAATCTATTCATAGAAAATGTTGAAAAAGTATTTTAAATGCTTTACTCTCGTTTGTTTAATGGCTCATTACGCGGAACATAAAGATATTTTTTAAACCTTTTCATTATTTATTATTTTGAAGTAAAAAAGAAAATTATTGTAGCGATCACAGTCTTCCTCCTATTCTCCTGCTTTTTCCTCTATTCTCGAAAAACTCTTCCCTTTTCCTCTTTTCTCTTTAAATATGCTACATTTGAGAACAAAATTTTGTTAGAAAATTACTAAGTTAATTATTTATTAAATTTAAAGTAAATGTAAATTGTAATTTCGGGTTTCGACCCTGGCCTTTTGCATCTCAAATTTTATTTTTAAATTTTACCAATATAAAATTTAATATTTTTTACTTGACCGATTTCAAACTAAACTATTTGGGATCTAAATGAAACTTTAAAGCTAAAATTATTTTTCAGATGAGAAAGTATCTTGATTGAGCTATTATTGATGGTAATCTCAATCGTCCTAAATAGAAGAAAATTGATGATTGAATTTTTAATAGATAAAATTTCAATCGTTGATAATTCCGTTGTTTTAAATTGAAGCAACTAGAAAATTGAATTAGCAACCTTAGAACAAGTCAACTGTTCAAAATTAAGGAGAAATGAAAATGTTTGATTTTTTCCAATTTTTAGGAATTAAAAATTTAATTGTTTTGAATTGAATAAAACTGAAAATTCAATTATTGAAAACTGAAAACTCAAGGGTTGAAATATTAATTTTCAAATTTTAAAAATTAAAGACAAATAATGGAAAATTGAATATTCTGCTATAAAACTCAAATGTTTTAAAGTGGATGAAAAATGTAAATTCAATTGTCGAAGGATGAACTTTGAATTGTTGAAAGTTGGATCTTCAACTGTTGAAAATTGAATTTTAAATTGTTCAAAATTGCATTTTAAATTGTTCAAAATTAAAGAAAATTGATTTTTTCATTTTTGACTGTTAAAAATTCAACTGTTGAAAATGAAAGAAAATTGATAATTGGATTTTCAAAAGTTAAAAATTCAATTGTTTAAATAACCAAAAATTGAACTGTTGAAAACATCATGTTTTATTTTCTTTCATATCTAATTATCTTCAATTTTCAACAGTTAAATTTTCTACTGTTGATATTTAAATTTGACATTTTCATCAATCAAACTGGAAATTCAATTGCTGGAAATTTAATTTTCAACTATTAAATATTAAGGAAATTGAATTATTGAGGTGTGAAAATAGAAGAACATGGATAATTATATTATCTAGAGATACAAAGTCAATTGTTGCAAATTCAGCTGTTTTAAATTAAATGGTTGAAAATTGAAGAAAATGAAAAATTGAACTATCAACAGTAGAAAATTCAACTGTTGAAAAGAAAACAGAATTGAATATGAAAAGAAATAGAAGATTAGTTTTTAAACTACAATTTTCTTTTATTTGCAACAATTGCATTTTTAACCATTTATCTTGAAAATTAAAGAAAATTTAACTTCCAGTTATAGAAAGTAGAAGAAAATTGATAATTGAATTCTCAGTACCGCAAAATTCAATGGTTGAAAATTGGGGAAAACAAAAAGTTGAATTATCAACAGTAGAAAATTAATCTATTGAAATTTGTAAAGAATTAAAAATGACTATCAATTTGCAAATTTGCAAAGTCATCAATTTGCCATTTGCAAAAGCTAAATGCAACATGAGAATTTAATAAATAAGCATTTTAATCTATAAAACGAAAATTTGATTCTATTTTTTCATTTGAGTGCGATAATTTTATATTATTGCATTTTTATATTACACATTAATGTTTAACAACATTTTTTTTCATTTATTACAGATAAATGTACTACCGGTTGCCATGGAAGTGAGTAATAATATATTATAATTATAATTATATTAATAATTATTAATCTTTTTATTGTTTATAGAAATATAGAGCTTAGCAATTCCTTTATGATGATCCCAGAGGGAATCTTTTGCCACTAATACTTTACGAGAAATTTATTTGTTATTTAAAGTTGAAGGTAAAAATATTCAAAAATTTGTATTCTAGAATTCGACATTTAAAAATGGTTAAGTAGACGGGGTTATTTTTTCTTTGAACAATAAAATTGTTTAAGAAAAAAAATTCGAGAAAAAATAAGTTTGTGAATCACATGATGGATAGTTGTTCTTCAAAGTGAACTACTTTTCTGATTTAAATAATTTGGTTAAATTTTTCAATAATAATTGTTAATAAATAATAATTCTTTCATAGTTATGCTTTTTGGAAAAGCTAAGACAAATTGGCTATAATCCAATCTTCTAGGCGAGAAAGATTATTTGTAAAAAATATTGATGAAAAAATGTTAATTAACTATTTAACAGAAGCACAAAAAAATTATTTTATACAAAAATCGTTGTTATTTATTATTGGACTGTTATTTGCTAACGGAAAATTCTCATAAATTGAAAATTGTGTAAACATTTTGAAAAATAAAAAAAATGTTAATAAACAATATTGCAGAGTCGTACCAAAATAGGATAAATTTTGTTAGAATTGGGGTACAACGTGAAGAATATGAGGGTTTAAAATAACCTCTTTTTTACTTCAAAAATTTTTGTTTATTAATTTGTAATTGTTTAAACAAATTTATTTAAAACAACTTATTTAAACCAATACTTTAATGTATCAATTTATTGTATAAAAAATGATTTTTCGCAAAAATCGTAGTAATTTATTATATAAATGGTATTTGATAACGAAAAATTTTCATACTTTGAAAATTGATAAATTTATAAAGTTTAAAAAAGTGTTTTTATTTTTAGGAACGATTAAAATTAAAGCATAGGCTTTTCGAGAATACGCTACCCTTAATTAATAAATTAATTGCTCGAAAACTATAAGTCACAAAGGATTCTAGTGAGAGCCATTTTAAAGGGATTTTTATGCTCTACGAATCAAATCTCATAAACTTATTACCTATCTCTGAAGGAGAAGGAAGAAAAAAACAAAAAGTCTTAAAAAATGCACTAAATGGGTAGCTTAATTAAAATTAGCCATGATCTTGAAAGATGATAACGCCGTTCAAAATGTCGATAAATTTAGAAAAATTAATTGTTTAGATTAGTAATATATTTTAAATTTAGAATGCCTAACGTTTGATGGCTCAAATGAAAGGTGAAATCCTAAACATTATTTTTATGAAATATTAAATTAATAAATTCATTTTGGCAGCTCCTACCAAGAGTGGTAACTAAAGTTGAAACTTCCTTAAAAATGGAAATTTTATTTTTGTCTTTTTCGCCTGATAATTTAATATCCACGAGGCCAAATTACTTCGCATAGGGGTCATTTAACGCAGAATTTAATACGCTTTCCAAAGATTAAATAAATATATTTTATCTATGTTCTGGACGACGCTATCACTTTTTAAAGACAAGGCTAATTTGTTAATAAATCATACGGTTAGTGGTCCGATACTGTCCGTCGGTTCATTCCGCAACACTATTCTGATACAGGTATCTGATCAATTTCTCGAGCAATCACCCCATGTGAAGAGCTTCACAGAGTCATCATATTTCATGACTATATTTATTAATTTTATCCCCCTTTTTACAGTGCACATTGGAAAAGACTATCAAGAAGGACAGACTTATACATATGACTTGGAAGGAAAATCGCTAACTTCTGTATCAGATGCTCAGGGAGAAGCTAGTTTGAACCTAAAGGCCACTGTTGAATTAGCAGTAAAGCCTGACTGTATCCGACAAATAAAACTGAAGAATGTAGTAATCAATGGAGCGGTGAGTCTAGTTAAAAATATTAAAAGAATAATATTTAATTCACAAATCTAAATTTTTTTGTAAATTTATAAAACTTTATTTTTTTCGCTGAAAAGTCTACTTTTGGTTGAAGATTCAACAATTTCGTTAAAGATATCGCTTTCTTTTAAAAATAAATTTTTCTGACTGATAATTTAAGTATTTAATTTTTGTTTGATAATTTATAATTTTTAGATAAAAAATAAAAATTCAAATGTTCGGTTGAAGATTTGTGTTTTTTTTTTTACTTTGCAGAAATTAATGTCCTAAGTTGAACAGTAAACTTTTTTTTTAACTGAAAATTTAACTACTTTATTATTGTTTAAAATTTATCTGTTTTAGATGAAAGTTTAAATATTTGGTTGAAAATTCATATATTTTGTTGATAATTCATATAATTTTGGTAACAAATTTTTCTATTTTTATTAAAAAATTCCACTATTTGGTTAAAAATTAATTTTTCATTGTTGACTCTTCATTTTAATGAAAAATTTGTTTCATTTTTCATTTAGCACTTAACTTAACAATTTATCAAAAATTTAACTATTTTATTGAAGATACCTTTTTTATTGTAACATTATTTTTTTCAACTCAAAATTTATCTGTTTTATTTAATTTTCTTATTTGTTATTTTTTATTTTAAAATTCATATCATTGGTTGCCAGTTCTTTTTAAATTAAATTTTAATTATATGGTTAAAAAATATTTTTTTTTCGAATGACGATTCAATATTTTAGTTAAAAATCACGTGGTTTAGTTGAATATTGGACCATTTTATTTTCTGTTAATAATGTATATGATTAAGTTGAAAATTCAACTATTTGGTTAAGAATGCGTATTCTTTGTTTTCAAATTAGTTTCTTATCTGATTATTTAACGATTCCATTTTAGGGTTGAATATTTAACCTTTTAATAAAAAATCCATCTCTCTTCGTTGGAAATTAACTTTCTTGTTGAAAATTCTTCTTTTCCAGTCTTTTTCGAAAATTCAACTTTTCGGCTTGAAAATCAAACTGTCTTATCAATATTCGTATTTGGTTTGAAAATATAACTATTTGGTTGAAAATGCAACAGCTAAATTTTTTAGGTCAAAAATGATAATCTTAGAAAATGATTTTTGTGTCTTACACAAGCCTTTTTTTAAAGTTGATCATTTTGGATTGAAAATTAATTATTTTACGTAGTACACTGTTGAAAATGTTTGGAATTTTATAACGTTTGCAAGACAAAAATTGTGCACAAGGAAATCGCGGAATTAATGGAATTCAAGGAATTCACAAAATTTAAGAAATTTACGAAATTAATGTCATTCGCAGAATTCACGGAATTCATGGAATTCAAGGAGCTCGCGAAATTGATGGAATTTACGGAATTTTTGGAGTTAAAATAGTTCACGGAATGTATGGAATTCAAGGAATTCATGGAATTCATGAAAATCACGGAATTCGTCAAATTCATGTAATTAAAAAAATTCATGAAATACATGAAATTCAAGGAATTCGCGAAATTTATGGCATTAATGAAATTCACAGAATATACGTCGTTCATGGAATTAATGAAATTAAGGAAATTCGCTGAAATCATGGAATTCATGGAATTCGACGGATTTGCGGAATTCGCGGAAATGATAAAATTTATAGAATTGACAGATTTCATGGAATATACGGAATTCACGAAATACGCTTAATTGATAGAATTCTCGGAATTTTCATGCATTCCTTGAATTTTGTGAATTCCATAAATTCCAGGGTTGCCTTGAATTTCACGAACTAGTAAAATCGCGTGAATTTCTGAATTCTGTGGATTCTGTAATTTTCGAGGACTCCGTGCATTCTATGAATTCCGTGAATTTACTGAATTCCGTAAATTCCACCATTTTCCTGAATTCCTTGAATTCCTCAATCCCATCATTTCCTTCGAAAATAATAAATTGCGTGAATTCCCTAACTTTCCTTCATTCCGTAAATTCCGAAAATTCCGTGAATTCGTTGAATTCCGTGAGTTCTATGCATTCTGTGAATTTCTTGAATTCCTTGAGTTCTTTGATTTCCGTTACTTCTTTGGATTTGGTAAATTCCTTGAATTCCTAAATTCCATGAATTCCGTGAATTCGACGAATATCTTCTGATTTCCGCAAATTCTTGGAATTCCGCGAATTCCATGAGTTTCGATAATTTAGTGAAATCCGTGAATTCAGTCAATTCTGTGAATTCCACGAATTCTATAAATTCCATGAATTCCATCTATGTCAGAAATTTGTTTTGCCAGCATGATATAGAAGTGTTACTCGCTACTGTTATTTTATTATGAAATTCCAGTACATGTGAGGTACCATACCAATGCCAGAATTTGGAAACTGAAACATATGTGAATGGTAGCGTTACCTCACGTTTCGGAAATAAACTTCCGGCACATGTAGTCGAAGTTTCCAACATGAATTTTTAACAGTGCAGAAAAATTATCTTTCGTGCTGAAAAAGTTCATCTCTTTTGGTTGAAAATGATGTTTTTTGTTTAAAATTGAACTGTCTTTTAAAATTCGTTTCTGGCTTGAAAATTAATCTATTTTAGTGAAAATTCAACCACTACATTTTTTTGGGTCAATAATATTGGTCTTACAATAAATTTGCACACTATTTTTGAGTCTTGCATATTTCTCTTTCAGAGTTGGTCTCTTCTGACATATATATCATTTCCCACTTAAGTTTATACAATAAAAATTCCTTTAATGTAACTTTTTTTCTTCTAGCCCGTTGCATTGAAAGATGTGGAGCAATACCCTCTGCAGTTCAATTACCACAATGGGCATATTGATACTGAGCTTTGTGCTGAGCCGAGCGATTCTCAAGCTTCTCTCAACATCAAAAGGGCAGTCATCTCCTTGTTTCAATCAGCTGTGATCCAAGAGTACGGTTCTACAACCCATCATGAGGTTTGTTATTATTTAAATTAAATCAATCAAAACTAGTTAAGACTGGAACATATTATTCGACTTTTTAACCTAATACAAAAGGAATAAATACCGTACAAATTATACCGATACTCTGCCTTTTGAGTTCGCCCCTGTATTTTTGGTATATTCGTCAACATTAAATCGTGCCCGGAAAATACCTGAAAAAATGTTTAACATTTATGAATGATTCTTATTCGATAAAACACTACTTTCCAAATAGTGGGACGATGGTCGTGGGGGCTAAAGCGTAGGCTTTGGACCCACTCTTCGATTCCCGCCTCGCACTCTGGAAGAGTCTCGGTGGCCCATGCGGTGAACACTAGCCTAGCAAGGGAGTTGTTCATCTCCGGAGAGTCGTGGGACCGGTACCTCTAGAGAAAAAGGTTTTTTCTCTAAGTACTTAAGGCTGTTGCTCTTGGTGGTTCGGAACCCACCTTAAGCTGTAAGTCCCCCTTCCACCACCAAGTAAGTGTGGAGGGTGTGTAAAGGAATAGAGAAGGTGTAAGAAAAATGTTAAACCCTTAGGGGACACATTAGAAGCTTCCATTCCACTACTTTCCAAATAGCTAGAAAATAATTTTCAATTGTTTAAATAATTATTATTTGTTTTGACAAACTTTTTTCAATCTGTATTTCGTGTAAATTTATTATTTTAGGGATAAATTATAGGTTTGATTAATTTTAAAGGTGACATATTTTATTGAACCTATTTTTCAATTATTGAAACAATTTTTTATTTCTGAACATTTTTTCGTCACACACCTGGTCCTAAGATTTTATAATGACAGAAAAAGCGAAAAACCAATTTGTTTGTGATTATAAAAATTGTTAACCAGATAAAAGTTCCTTATTGATTTTTATTTAGTTTCCCAAATATTCAACTGGATTATTTAAATAATAATAATTTGTTTAAACCATTGTTTTCAGCAAGTTATGGATAGTTTCTATCTCAAAGCAATTTCGTTTCGTTGAACATGAATAATATTTGTACAAATAATTGTCTATAACTTCTTTAAAAAATTGTTTAAATTATTAATTAATTATTGTTGAAATAATTTGTATATAGTTTATAAATATAGTGGATGAGACAATGATATTTTTCATTATTTTGATCAATTTTTTAATTTAAAACAAATGAAAAATATTAGTATTTCTTCCACTATATATAAATTAGATATGACTTTTTCATCTGGGAAGTGACATATTGTAAAGGATTCGAAAAAACTAGAATATTATCCATATTTCCCATGGAAAGGCGCATTTTTAAATAATTGCAAAATGTTTAAAAAAATGTACTTTTAAAATTCATCATCTGCATTATTAATTCAAGAAAATACTAACTTTTCGCGATTCTCATCATATGTTAATTGTGTCATTAATTCCACATAATTTTAACTTTTAACGATATTGTGTGACAAGCAAATTTTACAAGTAGAAATTATTAAGATAATTAAAAATTAGTTCTAAGATATTTGAAAGTTGTTTTTCTCCGTATGATAAGCATTTATGCCAATAACAAAATTTTAAAAGTCGTCCTTGGCATGAATTTCATATAGAAATTCATTTTTTCGATTTTGTTTGGCACTTTCCGGGCACAATTTGAAAGGTCTGGGGGGGGGGGGGGGATAAAAATGTATAAAAAAATTCTTTTGGATAAATTTTAACTTTCTTGAAATCTTAGGAATTCCTCGATTTATCTAAATTCCTTAAATGCTCTGAAATTCTTCGAAATGTGTGAATTCCTTGAATTTTCTGAATTCGTTGAATTCTCTGAATTTCTTGAATTCTCTGAATTCCTTGAATTCTCTTAATTTCTTGAATTCTCCTGATTTCCTTAAATTCTCTTAATTCCTTGAATTCTCTAAATTCCTGGAATACTCTGAATTCCTTGAATTTTCAGAATTCTCTGAATTCCCTCAATTTCTTTAAATTCTATTAATTTCTTTGAATTTCCTGAATTCCTTTGAATTCTCTGTATTCGTTTGAATGCTCTGATTTTATTTGAATTTCTTGAATTCCTTTGAATTCCACGAATTTCTAATCCTCAACATTCTCTGCATTTTTTTCATTATCTCAAATCTCCCAATTCTTTTGAATTTCTTGAATTCTCTGAATTCCTTCACTTTATTAATTCCTTGAGTTTCTTGAATTTCTTGAGTTTTCTGTCTTCTCTATATTCTTTGAACTACTTGAATTCTCTAAATTCCTTCAAATCTTGGAATTCCTTAAATTTTGTGAATTCCTTGAATTCTTTAAATTCCTTGAATTCTTTAAGTTCCTTGAATTATTCAAATTCCTTAAATGATGTGATTTCCTTAGAATTTCCTAAATTCCTTTGACTTCTCTGAATTCCTTTGACTTCCCTGAATTCCTTTAAATTCTCTGAATTTCTTTCAATTGAATGAACTCCTTTAAATTTCTTAAATTTCATTTAATCCTCTCAATTATTTTGTATTCCCTGAATTCCTCATGAATTCTCTACATTCTCTGAATTTTTTTACCTCAAGTCTCCGAATTCCTTGATTTTCTTGAATTCCTTGATTGGCCTGTCCTCTCTATATTCTTTGATTTTCTTGAATTTTCTGAATTCTCTGAATTCTCTAAATTGCCTGAATTCTCTAAATTTCCTAAGTTCTCTGAACTCCCCGAATTCTTTGAATGCGCTAAATTCCCTGAATTCTCTAAATTCTCAGAATTTTTTCATTTTTCATTCGTTCTCGTCATTCTTAGAGCTGCTGTTTCGCGCAGCTTCTCAGGGACCAGAGCGAGAGGCAACCCCCGACACTGGACTGAAAGAAAGAGTTTGGTGTATTGATTTTTATTTCAAAGTTGTGGAAAAATTGCTCTGTAGCTCCGCTGGGATCCGAACCCAGTTCTTTGAGATTATTTTGATGAATTAAAAATTCTTTTCGTACATTTCTTTATTTAACGAATTTAAATTAATTCAAATGAATTCTAAATATTTCTAAATAATTTACTGAACCAAAGAGTAGTAATTGCTGACATGGAGTTATCTATATATTGATACATTTCTAAGTTCCGTTACTTGTTAACAGTTCTGTTATAGCACAAAAGAAACTAAGCACTTAGAAGACTTAGCACTGCGAAGGCTCTTTCAAAAGTTTCAAGAATTGTCAAATGTGACATCTTTATTTGATTAAAATCCTGATATTGTAATGGTTTTTACCTTGACTATATAACAAGTAGTAAATAAAAGAAGCTTAAAATTGATAAGCTTTTTCTTCTCATAAAAAGGAAAAACTGACAATAATTTTTTTTGTCCATCTAGGCTGATGTTTTCGGTGGATGCACGACAGACTTTAGTTTCCAAAAGGACGATGACTCCGTGGTCGTTCACAAATTTAGGAATCTTAATGAATGTGCTCATCGTGAGACAATTAGGCAGGGTCTAATCTCGACTACTTTCGATCCTAGATCTACCATTCAATCTACTCCCTTGCTTTCAGCCCAACAAAAAGTTGAACAACGCTTCAAAAGCGGAGTTCTGAACAAAGCTGTTTCTACGGAAACTTACAAATTCAGACCCTTCACGAATGGAGAGGCTGGTGCCAAAACAACTGTTGAAACTACTCTTACTCTTAAAGGTCAAAAAGCTAACGGTGGCGACAGTGCTCCAGTCTCTGTGTCAAAATCTCTATTCTTTGAAGCTCCTCATCCAGTGGCTAAATCTTCTGTAGATTCTATTGTAAAGGCGCTTAATGCTGTAAAAGAACAGTGTCCAGAAGCTGTAAAGCCAGAAGCTGCTCAACGGTTCGCCGAACTTGTCAAATTACTTGGTGTCAGTAGTAAAAAAGATATCGTTGATGTCTATAAGAGCGTAAATAGTGCGGACAAAGCGAAGGATAAGAAAATATTTTTGGATGCTCTATTTCGAGCTGGAACTGGTGAAGCAGCTGAAGTTGCAGTAGAATTGATCACGTCAGGTGAAGTGAGTGGTGTTCAGGCTCTTGTATATTACGCCAGTTTAGCGTTTGTTCGACATGTGAATCTTCCTGCCGTGACTTCAGTAACTGCACTATTGGATCAACCCGATTTGCCAAGGATCGGTTACTTAGGTATCGGACAAATAATCGGAAAATTCTGTCAAGAACACTCATGTGAGAATGTACCTGAAGTACAGGCAGCTCTCGCTAAAATTGTGAGCAAAATTGGTAACGGAAAAACCACTACAAGGGAACAAGAGAATAAAGTGACGTCTGCTCTAAAGGCACTCGGCAATGCAAAATATTTGGATGAAGCAACCCTCCAGAAAATAGTTGGAATTGCAGCTGACAAGAGCGTACGAAATAGAGTTCGTGTAGCCGCCATCGAAGTTTTGCCTGTCAAGTGTTCTATGGTTTGGAAAGATATCCTTTTGAAGACACTTGCTGATCTCGAAGAAGACTCTGAAGTAAGAATTAAATCTTACTTGTCACTTGTTGAATGCCCTTGTCCACATGTGGCCAATGCTCTGAAAGATGTTTTGGATAAGGAGAAAATAAATCAAGTTGGATCCTTTATAACGTCTCATTTACGCAATTTACGTGCCTCTGCTGATCCCAACAAACGCGAAGCTCAGAGACAGCTAGGCTTGATTAAACCTCGCACCAAGTTCCCTGAAGATTTCCGCAAGTTCTCCTTCAACAATGAGTTGTCTTATAACATTGATGCATTTGGAGTTGGCTCGACGGTAGAAACCAACGTGATTTATAGTCAAAACAGCTTTATTCCCCGCTCAGCTTGTTTGAACCTAACAACTGAGATTTTCGGTCGATCATTCAACTTCTTAGAGCTTGATGGTCGTGTAGAGAATCTGGATAGAATAATTGAACGATTTATTGGACCCAAGGGTTACTTGAGAAAAGGAGAACCTGAGGATGTGGCGGCGGAAAGTTTTAGTTACTTAAAAACCCTTGCTCAACAAATTAAGGGCCGTCTTGAAAAAAGTGCACGTGGCAAAAGAGAGGTGAAACCAGCGGAGCTTGAAAAATTCGCGAAAAATGTGCATCTGCGTGGAAATGAGGTAGATCATGAACTAGACTTGGATTTGTCTGTAAAATTGTTCGGCGTTGAACTGGCCTATTTGAGTGTCGAGGGAAATAACCAGAAGTATACTCCAGAGTATATTGTGGAAAAGGTTTTCAACGTACTGGACAAAGGAATCGACAAAGCCAAGGATTTCAACTACAATGTTGAAAACCATTTAATATTTTTGGACGCTGATTTAGTATATCCTACTAGCTTGGGTCTAGCTTTGTCCTTGGGAGTGACGGGTTCAAGCGTGGTCCACCTCAAGACTAGTGGAAAGATTGATCTTCCTGCAATAATAAAGGATCCTGAGAACGCAGTGGTAAAATTATCTCTGGAACCGAGTGCGTCGATAAGAATAGAGGGTAGGTTAATTGTTCAAGGTTTCCAAATTGAATCTGGCCTGAAGGTTATCTCCACATTACATACTGCTACTGGTTCAGAAGTAACTGTCAAGGTTTTGGAGGGAAAAGGTGTCGATGTTAATTTGGGTATGCTTAAACGAAAACAGGAGTTCGTCAGTGTATCCAGCGAAGTTCTACTCAGTTCTGGTCCAAAAGGAGAAAATTACGTATCACCCAAGTTTGGTACGGGTCGTGAACACTCAGACTGTTTCGATCAATCTGCGAGCGTGTTTGGCTTTACTTTCTGTGGACGATTCACCCTACCATACGACAGTTTCGAATCCTTCCGAAGGAAACCGTTATTCCCTCTGAGTGGACCAGCTAAATTAGCAGTCTACATTGATAACGTTGATGTCACCAACTATCACTTCAAAGCATTCTACAATACAAAGAATCCCAAAGCACGATCCCTCGAAATCCTTCTTGAGACTCCCAACAGCAGAACCAACAGATATCTCTCGCTTCTTGTTGAAGCTGCAGTAGAACCAGATAAACTTGCTCGAGTTACATTTGCCGTTCCTATGTACAAAGCTTCTGCCGAAGTCATTCTCAAGGATAATGATAAGGAGCGTTCCCTAACTATTGCCATTCGGCATGATCAGATAGAATACTTTGGTAAAATAGGTGTAATAGCAGATGGAAATAAGTACAAACCTGTATTGGAGTACAAAGTACCGGAACACATTGAGCGACTTGCAGGTGCAAAAAGTGGTGGAAAGCCAGCCAAGAGCGATGGACAACAATATAGTTTAGGGGGTGTTGTCGAGGTTGTTGATCACGAAGGTGGAAAGAAATATACCTTTGAAAAAGTAGTCCTGACTTCCTCAGGTCGTAAGGTCGTGGGTCTAGATGGAACATTGATAGCTACTGCCAGTGTTCGCGCACTTGATGCAAAATTCAGTTACGGAGAAGAAGTCCTAGACGTGAAATTAAACGGGAAAAGGTTAAAAGAAAATCATTACAGTTTGACGGTTGCAGCAGTTCCTTCCAAAGATCCTAACGTTGCTTTTCGTATAGAATGGGAGTACCAGAGAGAAACTGGCAAATTCGAACAAAATCTCGTGTTTGCTCACGGCCCAGAAGCACAACAGTCAGAAAATCGTCTTATTCTAAATCAAAGAGCAGCTTACAACCTTGATCCAAAGAACTTTGCTCTCGGTTTCTCAAATAAAGTCCTATATCCAGCACTGCACTTCCTCTTAAAATTAGAAGGCGCTTTCACTAAGAAATCTCTACAGAGTGAAATTGACTTTGAATATGACAAGTTCAAGTTTGGAACAGAGATATCTGCCAAGACTGGTACTACGAAACCGGGTGATTATCAAATTGAATTCGAAGGTCATGTTTTAAAGAATAAGATAGAACTAAAAGCAAAGCGAGTAATATTGAGCGATACCAAGAGCAAGTTTGAAAATTCATTAGAATTGTCTCCAGGAGGAAAATATGAAGTTGATGCTGTGGTTATTCACGACGTCAAGCCCAATGATATCAATGTCAAACTCGATGGAGACGTCAATTTGAATGGAAAGAAAATCAAAGTTGACACTGGATTGGAGTCTAATGTTCAGAAAATTAACTCGCATGCTCAAGTATCTGTTGACAGTACTCCATATGTAGACTTTGTTCTGAAAGTACAACGTGGCAATAGTCCTACAGGAAATCTCGTGTTGAATGTCAAGACTTATATCACAGCTTCTGGTCAATTCTCGTATCAGAACGGTAAGGGTAATGCTGACCTAAATATTGACATTCCAAAAATAAGTCGAAAGATCAAGGGAAGTGGTGACATCGCAGTAACTGGTACACAGCATTCAGCTAATCTTGAAGTTCTCTATGATGCTGAGAAGGATCCTAGCAAACGAATTAAATTATCTACCATTTCTGATATCACAAAAACATCGGTTGATATGAAGAACGTTATTGAAATACTATCCTACAAGACAGAAGTCAATATCAAAGGAAAACTGCAAGGTAAATTGAACGATGGCTCATTGAATGGTGACATCGATCTTACCTTGCCAAACGGAAACTATATTACCTTCACCGGAAAACGTGTAATAAAGAGAAATGGAGATACTTTAGATGGACAGAATCAATTTGAACTTGCTCATCATGTCACTAAAGGAGGCCCTGCACGAAAAGTTATTTTCAGCGCAGAAGGAAAAATCTTTAACATCGATGATGTGAAAAAAGTAACTTTCCAAACCAAGCACGACTTAAAACTTGTGAATTCTGATGGAAAAGATATCCACCTCATCGTTGGACTTAAGAACTTGAAGGGAAATGCAGACAACAAAAACGCAGCAGTTGATGCTAAATTGTCAGGATCTGTTATTCCCAAGCCATTCCAGTTCGATGTGGATGTTGAATATGGTTTAGAGGGTGGATCGTGGAAAGGAAAATCATCTCTAGGAAGCGACACATCATTACAGGTATGATTATAAAGTTGTTTTAATTTTTTTTTAACTATTCAAGATTATAAAGTTTTAATAATAATTATGTATTATTCTTCCCTTTTTAGAGTAATGGAAAATACGGTAGGGGAAACCGGGTGGACAAACCAACTACCTTATCAGGTATAATTGAACTCAAACTACCAAGTGACAAGCTGAAGAACTTAAAATTGGAGTGTTCGGACAGTATTCTCGTTCCAAGAGAGGCAGGAAGCTTAATTGAAATTATCAGTACCGCTACTCTTGTTTACAACGATGATCAAAAAATCAAGCTCAATACCCATGTCAAGCACTCGGGCATACCAAGTAAAACTATCAAAAGCGAGGGTTCAGGAAAAATTGTTTTGACAGTTTTAACTTATCCATCTCTTATTATTGATGGAAAATACGCACATGATCCTACCGCGGACACCAAAAAGGGTTCTGTGTCTGCTGATGTGTCATATGGAGATAAAAAGACCAGTGTTGCTGTGGACAGTGAATATTTATCGGACTTATCTTCAGTTAATACTAACATTAAAGCGACTACTCCAATTGAAAAACTCAAGAACGTCAATCTTCAATTCACGCACAAGGTATGTTAACCTTTGTCGTTTATTTTTTAGCACCGTAAACATGAACTTTATGTACCGATTATTCAATATAATATATCTACTTACTTGACTATTTTTTTACGATGAAGAGAGAAAAAGAAGGTCAAATTCGTAGCACTGATGTCTCTGTCACTGCTGACAATGCTAAATATACAATGAAGAGTGAAATTCAGTTGGATCCAGTCTCACCGAGTGCACATCTGGTGTTCACATGTCCAGCTGGAAAGACTGAAATTCTTTCAAAGCTTACTAAGTTGGGTGAAAGAGAATTCAAAGGTACTCATTGTTTTATTTTTATTACTAGAGTGCTCTATTAGATTGTGTATTTTATAGGGAATAAAAATGTCAAATCATTTTTTTTCTTTTAGGAGAACTTAAGTTAGATTCGCCGAAAGCACTTGTAACATCTGACTATCACGTTAAGCTTGAAAGTGTAGACGATTTCGTGATCACAGTTAATTTTGATTGCGATAAAATGAAACCTAGGAAGCTTCATGCGGAAGTAGCAAACAAACCGGCCAAAACTGGTAGAAAAATTATCGTTACTGTTACAAGTGACGGAAAGAATATCATCAGTGGAAGGTAAAATATAATTTAAAAAATAATTAATCATCTATACTTACACTTTGTTCGATAGAGCTGATGAAACTTATCGCCTAATATTGTTTATAGCACTGACTACAAGAAGCATGTTGAAGCTGGAAAAGTAATTGTTGAAGGCAAAGGAAGTCTGAAGATCGGTGAAAACACCGAGAGTTCATTATTTAAGTACACACGCCAGGAACTTAC
The DNA here is from genome assembly GCF_010883055.1 of Belonocnema kinseyi. Taxonomy (NCBI): domain Eukaryota; kingdom Metazoa; phylum Arthropoda; class Insecta; order Hymenoptera; family Cynipidae; genus Belonocnema; species Belonocnema kinseyi. The sequence goes on along the minus strand of NC_046662.1, from coordinate 7,620,546 downwards.
CAAGGAAACTGATAATGAAATAGGTAGTGCGATTTTATTGAATGCAAGCTTTGGTCCCTCAGCAATAGTTGGAGAACTCAAAGTTACAAACAAAGAAATTCGCGTCTTTAACAGTTACTGCGAACAGAGCAAAGACTGCGCTCACTTCAAATTGCAATCATTACTCGACTCTGATAGTAAGTGTCTAATAATTATCCATTAATTATTTTTTTTAATACTAAGCACATATTATTATTGTGCGTAAATAACAAATGCACTTATGAAGCAATCTACTTTCAGTAAAAACTCATTTGAATCATCAGTTGACAGTCGAAGTAGATCTGAAAAAGTTTAATGTGCCTGCTGAATTTGGATTAAAAACTAGCACAAAATATTTGATGACTGATCCTTCATATGATCATACATCAAGTTTGTACTTACACTCATCAAAGGACAAGACTGAGTACACAACTCATTTGTACGCCAATACTAAGGAGTCCGGTGAGTATTGTAATATATGGCATATGCTTATATCACACATTTTCTGGCTGATTAGTCTGAATATGAACCACTTGAACAAATTATTTTTCCTTATCTAGGTGCTGTTCTTACTTTGCCAAGTCGCGAATTAGCAGTCATTTCTGCATATGAAATTCCGACTACTAAACACACGGGAGCTTACAAAGTAGATGTTGCCCTTTACTTAGACAGAAAGAACAAACCCGCCGACAAGACTGGAGTGTCAGCTAACGGACATGTGAATATTGAGAAAAACACCGTTTCTCTCAATGGAGAAGCCAAGCTCACATATCCTTCTCAACCAAAGGTATGGAAATTAAAAAAAAAACTACATGAAGTACACGATTATTAATAAAATATAATATGCAATAAGATACTTAATACAAGTTCATTTTCAGGACATGATAGTGAAAGGAAAGCTCCACTGTGGTGGTGAAAATTTGGTTGACGCTAATTTAGACATTGATCTCTTTGCTAAAAAATCTCAGAAAATAAACGTAGTTGCTAAAATAGCTCGTGTTGCAATTCCTCAAGGCTTCAACTACACTAACAATTTTGAAATCACCAGTAGAGGTCAGCAATTGAAGGTTGAATTAAGGGAGCATTTGGCAATCTCAACCTCGACGATTGGTTTGGGATCCATCCTTTCGTATACAGACGAACATCAGAAACCAAAGAGTGTAGGCGGTCTTTTCTCTGCTAATAAAAATGAAGTCCATCTTTTGGTATTGTCTCCCAATAAGGAATTGATTAAATATGACTCAAAAATGGAGTTTACACCCGCGCTTCAAAAGATTGAATCGGAGTTGAGTGTACTTACGAACAAACCGATTGTGATTAACTTTGAAGCAAAGGACTTGAATAGTTTCAAGTATTCTCAATACATTAAAGGTAAGCAAATTATCACATTTATTGATATCGCACTAACTTTGTATCACATACACATTATATATTATTAAACACTCTAGATAAACCAAATACGAAGATTTCTGGCCACGGACGTTTCGTTCTTGGACAACTAGGTGAAATTCATGTCGATACTTTCAAAGAGGGAGAAAAGAAGAATTTATTCTTCGCGTTGATTCACCTAGATGAAGGCAAATTCCTTAAACCAGATTTTGGCTATAACAAAGACAACATTGTATCAGCTGTCGTAAGTTTTTCAAAATTTCGCAGAAAACTCTTCTTTCCTGAATTTCAAAATCACTAAAAGTTGGTTTGTTGATTTACAGGAATATATTCGCGGACAAGCCCTTGAATACATTAAGCAAATAAAGGACATCGTGCAAAACATATGCGAAGAGATTGCAACTGAATTAAAAGACTTAGCTGAACATTTGAAAAAAGCTCAACCAAATCTTAAACCTTTGATAGAACACTACCAAGCTGAATTAACTAAACTAAAGGATGAGCTCCATGCAGATGAAACTGTTAAGGAAATACAAGCAACTCTGTATGTACCTGATTAATCACAATATTAGTTTCTAATTAAACTTGAATTATTTTTGAAAAATTTTGGAGACTAAGTTTATATTTGTCTAGGAATCAACTATTCGGTGGAGTGATTGCAGCTATTACTGAAACAGCCAAACTTCTAACAGAACGGTTGGCAGACTTACAGAAACAACTGAATGCTATTATTGATAAACTTACTGATGCTGTAAAAGCAACTTGGCCTCAAATTAAAGAATCCTATCAAAAAATTTTGACAGTTGCTGTTGATCTTTTTGATGCAACTTCCACCTTGGCCACAACTTACTTGAAAGCCATTCTTGGCCTCATCAACGAACATCAAAAGGAACTGAAGCAATTAGCAACCGTTGCAGCAGAATTAGCTCAAGACATTGCCAAGATTATATTTAAAGCTACTAACCAAATTGAGAAGGACGTCAAAGACTTTGTAACCCAGCTTATTCAACAACTTAAAGCTCTCCCCGTTTACGAAATGATTAAAGAAAAGTACCAACATTTGGCCGACTACCAAATTCCACAAGCAATACTGGCGCCAATTGAAGAACTCTGCCTAAACATTAGGAGCATTTTGCCAACGGAAGAACTGAAGGAACTATTCACCATTTCTTACAATTATATACTGAAACTCGTTAAACGCGAAAAGGTATAGTTTCTTTTACATTTAGAATTCTAATGAATACTTCTATATTATTGAATATTATTATAAACTTACCATTGAATAGGTTGACGATACTGCTGAAATCAAAAACATCTACGCCCATTCAATCGCTGCCGCTCAGTCCATCTTGAAGCTGTTGCAACCTTATGTAACCGTTGAAAACGTTTTTAACTACATCGAGACACGCATTCCTATTGACCACAGTTTTATATGGAAGTTACCTGGAATTACTACTCTTAAAATCTCTCTTCTCAACCTTCTACGCAATAACGAGTTGCCATCACCTGTCGACTTGTACTATGCCTACAGGTGCTGTTATTTATACATACTTCACAGCCTGTTCCGCTCAAAAAAATTCTCTTCACGTAACAAAATCATTTTGTTGACCGTGTTTGGTTGATTTCAAACAAAATATGTTTAAATCAACAAAATTTTTGTTCAGTTGATCTAATTAGTTTGGTGCCTAACGCTTTAAGAGAGTATTTGACTAGAATCAAGCAGAAGGTTTTGTCGATTGAACCAACATATTTTTTAAAAGAATCTTAAAAGCGGCAGACGCATGCACACTTATTATGAACGCGCATTACCTCAATTCAATTACGATTTGGTTTTCAATAAGAACATTTAAGACTGCTAAAGCAAGTACGGTGTCAATGTTAATTAGCCATTCTGCTGCACCTAGGAACAGCTTACGGAAATGACTTTGCCTGTACGGTTTATTTTTTATACCTGGCTATGGTAAAGTCAACCTAAACGACAATGCCACTTGCTCAAAGTTTTCCTTGATACGGTGGAATTGGCTGGCTTAATAAAAGAAGAATACTTCAATTCAATTACGATTTGATTTTCAATAAACATTTAAGGCTGCTCAAAAAAGTACGGTAACAACGTTGATCAGCCATTAGCTTGCCTAATAGAAATAGTCTCCAATTCAATTATTATTTGGTTTTCATTAATAATGTTTAAAGCTGCCCAAGCAATTTTTTTGTCAGTGTAAATCTGCCGTACATTGCCTCACCCAGTGGCTGACGTAATAGGAGAAGCTTTTGAGAAAGACTGAAGACGATAGTGAACGTTGTGCATTTATTTTAATTTATGTACTTTCTGGAATCCACTAACAGTCCTCTTATTTTCAATATGTGGCCCCCTGTTTCTCCTAAAATATTCTTTAGGAGCACTGTGAAATCTGATAATGACTATGTAAATTTCAGACCAACTCTCGACCTTGAAGATATTGTGCCACCATTCAGCAAGCTAGGTCTAGTAATCGATGGAGGTCACTTCTTTACATTTGACGGTCATCATTTCTCTATGCCAGGATCTTGCAGTTATATTTTGTCCCAGGATATTCAGGATAGAAACTTCTCTGTTGTTGCTAATTTCAACAATGGAAACCTTGCTAGTATCACTGTCACTGATCCTAAAGAGAGCATTACAGTTAAATCTAACGGAAATGTGAGTCAAAATGATATTACTCAAGTAGTAGCTAAAATAATTCTTGATTTACGATTTTTTACAATATATTTTATATTTTACAGGTTCTTGTTAATGACAAGCCAGCTGAGTTCCCAGCCACTACTGAAAACCTCAAAGGATTCCTCACCCTTCCACTTATTAACATAAAATCCAAGTATGGAGTACATGTGATTTGCACTAATGCAAGCCCACTGATATGTAGTGTGCACGTTTCTGGATTTTATCTAGGTAGATTACGTGGTCTTCTGGGTGATGGAAACAACGAGCGTTACGATGACTTCACACTTCCATCAGGCAAGGTAAGAAAAAATGAATGATAAAATTAGTTTGATGCAGAATTGCATTTCTATTGTTCAGCATATAAATATCTAATGCAATTATCCTTTTAGATCGCGGCAAGTGCAACCGAATTTGGAAATGCTTATAGAGTTAGTGCAAGCTGTCCAACCGCAACAGCTGCAGACTACCTTGCAACTCCTCGTGCTGATGTTTGTACAGAATACTTTTCTGGTAATTCGCCAATGAGGTATGTATGCTGTACTAGATTTGAAGAAGTTTGAATTTATATGATATTTTTTACATAACTTGGAATAATTATGTAAATTGACAACTTTTAGTGCTTGCTTTAACTACGTAAATCCATCACATTATCGACAAACTTGCGACCAGGCTGTTAGCGTTGGTGCAAAGAAAGGACCATGTCTAGTCGCTACCGCGTACTATGCATCTTGTCGCTTTGCACGTGTTTTCTTCAGCGTACCTGATGCATGTGGTAAGTTTTTACATTTTATTATTCTCGTGTAGAAATGGAAAGAGGGATCCGCTTCAAGCGAGAAATTGGTGACTTCATTTTTGCTTTTAAGGCTCATCATAAAGAATACTGCGAACTTTGAAAGACAAATTAAATTAAAAAATGCTCGCCAGGAAATTGGAGTAGAGTTTCAATCATTGATACTAGAAATTTCTAGCAATTGTTTTCTTTTTGAAACCACGTGTTTTTTAAGGTTAGAAAGGAAGAAATATATAAATGTATATACAACACTATACTTTTATTTAGAAATAATAATTATCCACGTACTAAGTGGGGTTTTCAAGCTAATTACTGAATTAAAGTTGATTTTAATAACAAATCACGATTTTATTTGCGAACTTGTAGGAGATGACACGACGTGAGTGCAACATGCATTTTCGTTCGAGAAGAGAAACTGAAACTTACTAAGCGTCTACAAAGCCGCCAGACGCAGAGGGTGCAAGACATGGCGGCAAATTTGGAAATAATAATTTCCAAATTTGAAAAGTATGTCTGCAATTTTAAAGAATTTTAAAATTGTAACAATTCTGTTGTTGCACATTGCAGAACCGATAACAGTTTCGTTTAAGAAGTTGAAGTATTGAAAAAATTTAGTTTTGTTTCTTTGATAAATTAAAAAAAGTGATTTCTGTTTTGCTGATCTAACACATCTTTAAATTATACTTTAGAAAGAATAATTTCTCTAGTATCTGTAACTATAGTCTTTTCAACGTGAACTACTTTGAAAAAAAATTCATTTTTTGCATTCTAAATTCATTATTTTAGTTGAAAATTCAATTATTTTGTCGTAAATTAACTATTTTATTGAAAATTCATTTGCTTTGTAGAAAATTTATCTTTTTGGCTTGAAAATGTAAAAATATTGTAGAAAGATTCATCTTTCTGAAATTAAGATCTTTTACATTGAACCAAATAGTTTATTTTTTTTACAAAATCCTTGAAGTTTCAAGTAAAAAAAAAACACATTTTTGTATAAAAAAGTTGAAAATTCAACAAAAAAATGGATTTAAGAATGAATTTTTGAATTTTTTAAGTAAAATGATGAATCCAAAACAAGAAAAATAAGGTTTGTACAAAGTAATTCAACTTTAAATCAAGTAGTTGATTTTTTAACTAAAAAAATTATTCTTAACAAAAATAATAGTTAATATTTCAATCAAAATAAATTCTCATTTGAAAA
>NC_046662.1:7607031-7614350 GCF_010883055.1 Belonocnema kinseyi | reverse complement strand
TTAACGAGAATAGATCATTTTTTAATTTAAAGTGAAATATTTTTGTAGAATGTATTCTCTTTTTGGTTTAAGAATTCAAAAATTTGGTAAAAAATTAATTTTGTTTGCTGAAAATTCATAATTTTTGTTTTTTACTGAAAATTTAAAGATTCTATTTTTGGTTTAATTTTGTTGTGAGAAAAATATTCTTGACAGGATCATAAGCTGATAAGCGTTATATGTGTAGCTGCATCTGGCATCCTGGGCGGAACCACATGTCTGATGATAATATTTGTATTTTATTGATTGAAGCTATTTTTTACTTTTCATTAAATTCGTAGCTAAACAAAAAAAAATAAAAATAGAATAACATTAGTATAAGGTTTCATGATAAATATTGTGTAATTCTACAGAAAAAAAGTTAAGACATTTTTCTTACCTAATTTACATTTTCTTCTAATAATCAGGACTTTTAGTATTACCTAGAATTATAGATATTTTCTATACGAATTCATTGGTACTATATAGATTTATAAATTTATATGTTAGCAATGAAATCGCAACGAAATTATTTTAAAAATATATTTTTTTAATTCAAGAAGAAAAAAGGATTGCCTTTTGTGAAAATTAAGTAAAAAATGTTCAGAAAAATTACAAGAGAGTGGGAAAAAAGGAGTTATTTCAGCAAATAATTAATCTTATTTTGATAAAAAATTCAAATAATTTGTAAAATTCTGACCTACTTTGATACAATATCATTCTTTGTTGAAGATTCATCTCTTTAGTTGAAAGTCTAACAATTTTGTTAAAAACAAAAAATATTTAAAATATTTAGTTTTGCTTAAAATAATTTTTTTAAGACGCATTATTTTAGTTCAAAATTGATCTCATTGGTTGGAATTTTGTATTTTTTACAGAATCCAACTGTTTTTCATTAAAATTAAAATCTTTTGTAGTTTAAATATCAACAATTACACTTTTGGTGGTACATTCAACTGCTGTTAAAATGTTTTTGTTTTAATGGGATTTTATTGATTGAGAATTGATTTATTTGGTTGAAAATCGTATTTTTGGGGGTTAAACCAAATTAAAATTTGGTTTGAAAATTAATCTTTTTTTATTAAGGATAAATGGTTTGATGAAAATTCGCCTTTTTGATTGAAAATAAAATTATTTCTTCGAAAATTAAACTACATTTTTGAAAATTCACCTATTTGTTTGAAAATGACTTTTGTTTTTAAAAATTTCCATTTTTAAGTTAAAAATTTAATTGTTTTGTGGAGAAATTGTCTTTCTTGCTCGGTTGAAAATTCTTGCATTTTATTTATTTTTTTTTAGAAAGTTAATCTTCTTGGTCGAAAATTCAACTATTATTGTCGATGATTCAACTATATGGTTAAAAATTAAACTAATTATTTTGAAATTTATATACTTGGTAGAATATTAACTTTTATGCTAAAAATTTATAATTATGGATGGAAAATTCAATTTTTCTGTCGAACATTAATATATATTTTTGAAAACTAGTCTTTTTGGATGGATAATTAATCTTCTTTTCTGAAAATATATCTTTTTGATTGAATATTCAACATTAACATTTTTGTTTTAAAAATTATTTACTTAGTTCATAATTCGACTACTCGGTTAAAAATTAAATTTTCTTGTTGAAAATTCATCTTTTTATGTGAAAAAGTCTTTTCTAGCTCTTTTGTTGAAAATTTTTTTTTTTTTGTAAAAAAATTAATGTAGGTATATTTATGTAGGCATATTAACGTAAGTTATATTTTGTGAGTAATTTTCTGTTGGTTAAAAATTCAACCGTGTTGTTTGAAAATTCGTCATTTTGGATTGAAAATTCACAGATTCCCAAATCTGTCCGATTTGAAATGAATTCACCATATTAATTTCGAATTGATTAATTTAAATGGATATTATAATTAATATTGGACAAGAATTCTCTTACAAGTGATACATACGTTGGTGCATTGGAAAAATGAGAACAAAGAGTTGACAGAAGAATGAACATTTTTCCAGGTAGTTGCAAGGAGGGATCAAATGACATTGCCACGAGTGATGCATTCAGTGTAAAGATTCCTAAGAAGGAAGCTGACGTCATTTTGGTTGTCGAACAGTCCGCTGATAATGAAAAAGTTTTCAAAGAACTCGTTACTCCTTTGATAACTGAATTGAGAAACGAACTTAAGCAACATGGCATGACGTGTGTATATTTTTATAATCGCTGAAAGACATTTCGACTGAAATGCACACTTAAACTAATATCCAATTTTTTTTATCAAGTGATGTCCACATTGGTCTGATTGGGTTCAGCGAGAAGATGGAGTGGCCTCAGCACTATACAACTGGTGGTAGTACAAATATTGATGGAGAAGTGAAAAACATCAAGTTTGATCAACTTGATCCAACACTTACTTTAGAGGTCATTTTTAAATCTTCCTGAAGTCTTAGCTTTATTTTAACATTATAAGATTATTGTAAAATTATTTTCTGCAAATGTTCAGGACGCAAAGGAGGGTGACGCAGTGACAAGATTGACATATGCAACACAACGACTAATTACTGAATTGGGTATATTCAGCTTGACTGATGCTTACGAAGAAGCTGTCAGATATCCATTCCGACCTGGTGCAGCCAAAGCTATCATCGGAGTCTTTACATCACCTTGTGAGAAGAGTGCTCTACCAATTTCGGTACACTATCAGTCAACACAAAAATCAGAAGATTTTTAATTTTAGAAACGTATATCATTCATGTACCTGATGTCATTTTTGTTTTTCAGATTCAGCAACTCAGGCTTTTATTGGGACACAAAGTGTACCGAGATCTGGGTCTCACTTATCACCACATGTTTTTGACGGACAGCCTTCAAGTTTCCGGCAAGCCACAAAAGAATGTCGTTGGTTTTGATTACGATAGTGCTTATACTTTCGCTGATAGTAAGAAGAAACCTTTGGAAGGAAGTACCGATCTGAAGAGCAATTTGGTCCTCACTGACAATGATGTTTGTGCCAACTTTGCTGTGCAGGTGGGTTCATATTTCTTTATACTTGTATTGTTTATTTGCAGTATGTGGTTTGTAAATATTAATTTTCTTTTCTTTCTTTTATAGTCTGGAGGCGCCGCGTTTAGCACGCACAATTTCTTGGATGCTAAACCGAACCAGAGGAAACAGTTCCTTCAAGTGGCTGCGCGTAGAGTAAGCGAAGGACTTGCTGACCTAGAACTCGAAGAGGATTGCGTGTGCTACAAAGAATTCGGCATTCGCAGGCGTGCTTCTTGCAAAATCGTGAATCGCAACGAAAAGGGAGTTCTTGCGGTTAGTACCTTCAAGTGCCACCTTATTCCTTTTATTTAATTTAAATATTACATTTTTCGAAACTTAAATAACAATTTTTTATGCACTGACCATGTACCACGCTTTCCACTCCACCCAGCTCAGACAACACCTTTCTTCTTTTACTTTGTCTACCAGATACCCTATTTTACCTTCCACTAACCCCAAAAGCCACATTTTTCTGACGCTTCTTCTCTCAGTTAACATATTCTCTCCTCCACAGACTTAAATTTCAAAGAAACTTAGACCACACTTTTTCATCAACCTATCCCCATGTCCCATGTTTTTTCCTTCACCCACCCCTGATAACACCTTTTTACTTCCACTTATTCTCCCAGATACTCTATTTTCTCTTACAGTCTTACGCGAACCCCAGAAATCACATTTTCCCTTCGATATTACAAGATACCACCCAACGCCATGTACGACCTTTTTCCTGCCACCTCCGTTTTCAGATACCATCTTCTCTTCTCCACCAACCTAAAATACCATTTTTTCTTTTATTCTCCAAGATACAACTTTTTCCTCTGTTGCTTCTTCCGCTCTTTCCGGACTTTATATTACCATGTGTATCATATTACCCCGTGTATCATATTACCTTGTCTGTCGTATTATGCTATGTGTCATATTTTGATTTATCATTTTGAAAGATTATTAAGGGTTTTTAAAACTTTTTAAACGGTTTTTTAACTTTCGCTACTTAAAGCAAAGAAATTTGACATGAATTTTTTTAAAAGTTATTCCACTTTTTCTATTCTGGACAGAATCGTATTGATTTTTCAGGCTTCAAAAAAGTTAATTTTTTTTTATAAACACCGTATCCAAAACATAATAAAACCTATGTGCTTTACATAAGTTCTGTGCCAAAAATTTGTTGCGAAAAAAATGTAATTTTAAATTTGTTGAAAATCTTATTGACTTTCCATTCAATATTCTTTCTTTTAGTCCCAAAATAAGTTTTTAAAATCTTTCTATAGGAAAATAAAACTTTAAATGATCATATCGGTTTTTGGATTTCCAAACTGAAAGAAACTCCTATTTATTTAGAAAATAGCAACATTTTTTTCTATGTACAGATTTTACTAGTGAACAGTAATTGTAGAAATTTAAACAACTTTTTTGTTTAGTTAAGAATTTTTTTAAAAATGTTCAAAAAGCATTTTTTTATTGAGTTAAGTGGACTTTTCAGGTGAACTTGTAAGGCTCTAAATGATGCGAAAATATTTTTTTTCAACAAACTTAAGAATAGCATGTTTCTTTAACATTTTTAACAAATTTTTAATTCAAAATTTTAAAAAAAATGTTACTTGAACAAAAAGTTATTTTTAATTATATTTTATAAATGTTTACTAGCTAAAACTATAAATACAAAAATTTTGCATTAATTTTTAAATCAATTGGGCATCTTAAAAATTTCCAAATCCAATACCCCTTTTTTAATTTTGTAATCCAAAATCGAACAGAAAATATTGACAATTCAATTAATTTTAGCATTTTCACTCTGCCCCATTACTCTAAAATATTATTTACTAAATGTTTATATTGTGAAAAAACCGTTATTTTATAATTTGCTATCAAGTCAAATAAGTTATAAACAAGACAATTAAACCTCTCTATTAATACAAACCTACGAAGAAAAGTTCTTAGGTTTATTGTAAAATAATTGTAGAATAATGTATTAAATAACTTTTAATGAAAAATTAATTTATTGTAAGTTTGTATTGTAAATAGGTTAACCTATTTCATTTATAAGTTATTTTACTGGATATTAAATTATAAAATAACTGTTTTTTCTTATTTTGACACTCTATAAATATTAATAAATAATCGTTTAGAATAAACAAATCATTTTTATTGCTTATAGTTATTGTTCATTTGAAATAGGAAGATTTCAAAAATTTATTTTTGAAAAAAATATTTTTTCTTTAAAGAATTTATGTAATGTACATAGGTTTCATTATTTTTCTCTAGAATAAAATTTTCAAATATAAAAAAAAAAGATAAATATAAAGAAAATCATGTCAGTAATTTTTTGGGAATCAAAATTTAAAAATATAAATTTTTTGAAACAATAAAAGGACAATAGGACAACAATAGGAAAAAATTAAAATTTAACTTTTAAATAAAATGTCATTTCAAATGAAAAAAAATTCAATTAAAATGTTTAGAAATTCACATATTCCCAATGATTTTAATTGACATTTTTTTCTCTCACTCACATAAACCCGAACTTTACTAATGCAATTTCGATTGAATTTGTACTAAAGATCTGGTGTATTTGAGCGAGAGAAGAAATAATTTCAATTAAAATAAATAGAAAAATAATTCAGATAAACTGAAAAATGCAATTAAAATGAAAAAAGTCAGTTGTAGTATAAAAATTTTAATTAAAATCTTTGAGAATCCAAAGATTCCCAAAGATTTTAATTGATTTTTTCCCTCATATAAACTAGACATATAAAAATAAAATTTTATTAGAATTTTTTTTATTTGTATTTTAATTGAATTTTTAAAAATGTCTGGTCTTTAGGAATCTATAGATTTCCAACACTCAAAAAAATGTCTGGCTAAATCATCCGGAATTTTGGTTAAATATGCCCTTACTATTTTTTCTGGTTGGATTAACCAGATGTTCTGGTTAATTTGACCATAATTCTGGTTACTTTAACTAAAAAAAAAATAGTAAGGGCATATTTAAACAGAATCCTGGTTGATTTAAACAAACATTTTTTTTTGAGTGAAAGATTTGAATTTGGCCTTTTTCTATTTCTATCAAAATTTGTTAATTTTGTATTCAAATTAAAATTATTTTTGTGTGTCTATTTTATGTGAGCCCGACGTGAATCCATCTATAGAGATAAGATATTATTATATATTAGACATAATAAAGCAATAATAATCATAAATAATAATGTATTTTTCAGAGGTCTAAAGGATCGAAGTGATAGAAGATAATCTCCAATTACACCTGCTACTTTTAATTAGATACTAGTGTTAATGTATTTGCTACTGCGTTACAATATTTTAATAGCACCCAAATTCCACTAACTCGTGCACTTCTAAAAGATTTATTTATTTCAAGAAACTTTCTACAAAACCCGAAATAAACGAATATCAATATAATGTTATAAAAAAATCTTCAACAAAACTAATTCTTGAAAATGTAAATATATGTATTCTACTTGAGAGTGTAGTACCTTATGCTTGAAACAAAGAAACTTTACTTGCGCACGAGTTGTCCGATTTTGTTAAAAATTATTAAAATATTCCTGTATGATATGAAAAAAATAATGCTGCGCAAAAGTCAGAAATGCATGAGTTGACGATTCTGTAAGATGTGAATGTTCGAGAAAAAGAGTTGATAATATAACTTTTATCATTATTATTATTATTATTGAGTTGCTTTATTTTAATTCTTACCTTCATCTTATTATTGCGATCTAAGGAAAAATATAAAAAAGCCTTCCGCAACCAGATGGCATAAAAGAAAATAATTAATAAAAATTTAATTAAATTTTCTATTTGATATTCTCTTTTTTCTATATCAGATCTTAAGACAATTGTGTTTTAGAGTATTCGATACTTTCAAAGGATTTAAAAGTACTTTAAATATTAAAATTTCAAGAATTTAAAACAAAATATAAAATTTTAAAGACCTAAAAAACGAAGCTTTTTAAAAATTTTGAAAAGTTTCAAAATAATACATTGTTTTAAGATTCCTTGGTAAATTTCAGGTCACAGTTTATTTAAAACATTTTTTAGAGAAAATTGAAAAAGGTTTCAAAACATTTCAAATAATTTACTAGAAAGCTAAATTGTTCAATTTTGCAAAATTACCAAATTTTGGGGAAAATTCAAGTAATTTTAAGATATATTCAGAAGTTTTGATACTATACAAAAATAATTTTAAACTTACAAAGATTATTATAAATTATTATTTATATTATTTATTATTATTATTATTTATTATTATTATTATTTATTATTA
>NC_046662.1:7601923-7606931 GCF_010883055.1 Belonocnema kinseyi | reverse complement strand
GCAATCAAGTGATCTGATGAGAGCAGTTTGCCCAGACATATTGGACAAAGCCTGGTTTTTACCCCATCATTGACGGACTGGGTTGCAGTCAAGTACACGATGAGGGGACCTACAACTTAAGGTGGGTTCCGAACCACCAGAACCTCGGTAAAGGTATATTGAAAAATTTCCAGAGGTACCGGCTCAGGGATCGAACCCCGGACCTCTGAGGTGAAGTCCGAGTGTCTAACCAACTGAGCCACCGAGGCTCTTTTTTACTCCCTTTTATTATTTACATTATTATTATTATTATTATTATTATAAATTTTTCTTAACATCCCTTAGAAAACTTAAAGTATTGTTTATTTGAAAAAATTAATTTTAGAGAAACTTAAAAAAGATTTACATTTTCTTTTTCAAATAGTTTTCTAAAATTTCGGAAAGTCAAATTAATTAGTTTTGGAAGATTTCAACATTTTATGAATAATTCAAGTAAATTTAAGATGTCTTTAGAAGTTTTGACAAAATACAAAAATAATCTTAAACTTAAAAAGAATTCAGCAAATTTAAAACAAAATTTAGAACTTTGAAAATTTCTAGCCAAAGAGTTAGAAGCTTTTTAAGGATTTTGACAGCTTTCAAGACAATATCAAATTTCCTTAAAACCCCTGAGGAAATTTAAAGTGTTTTTTATTTTGACAAATTAATTTTAAGAGAAAATTGAAAAATATTTACTTTTTATTTTTCAAATGATTTTGTATAATTTCGGAAAAGCCAAATTGCTTGCATTTGCAAGATTATGAAATTTTATGAAAAAATTAAGTAACCTTACGATTTATTTAGAAGTTTTAACAGGAGACAAAAATAATTTTTAAAATGATTTCAACCAAATTTAAAACAAAGCACAGAATTTTGAAGGCATTCAGCTAAAAATTTAGAAGCTTTCTAAGGATAAAAAATTTTTTTAAAGACAATAAAACATTTTTTTTAACATTTCTGATAAAATTTAAAGTGTTTTTTATCACGAAAATTAATTTGAGGAAACAATGGAAAAAGAGTTACATCTTATTTTCTAAATAATTTTTGAAAATTTCGGGAAAACCAAATTGTTTAATTTTGCAAGATTATAAAATTTAAGAATGTTTCAATTAAGTTTAAGATATATTTAGAAAATTTGACAAGATGCAAAAACAATTTTAACTTAAAAAAAATTTCAACCAAATTTAAAACAAAGTCTAGACCTGTGAAGACTTCGCGCCCAAAATTTAGAAGTTTTCTAAGGATTTTGAAAGACTTTAAAACAATATATTTTTCTTAAGATTCCTGAGAAAAATTAAAGTGCTTTTGATTTTCAAAAAACATTAATTTTAAGAGAAAATAGAAAAAAAATTGTGTTTTATTCTTTAAATACTTTAAAAAAATTTCGGAACGCCAAATTGTTTAATTTTGCTATTTTTTTACGTATTAAATAATTTGCGACAAATTCGGGATGCCCGAATTGTTAAATTTTCCCATTTTTTTACGTATCAAATAATTTTCAAAAATTTCGGGACAGCTAAATTGTTTAACTTTTTTTACATATTACATCATTTAGGAAAATTCGGGATGCCCGAATCGTTTATTTTACCAGATTACAACATTTTAGAAAAAATTCAAATAAGTTTAAGATATATTTAGAAGTTTTGACGAGATGCAAAAATAATTTGAAACCATTTAAAACAAAAGTTCGACTTCTGAAGATTTCCAAGAAAAAGGTTTTTAAGCTGTTAAGGATTTGGAACGAATTAAAGACAACATACAATTTTTCTTAAGATTGCTGAGGAAATTTAAAGTGTTTTTAATTTTGAAACATTTATTTTAAATGATTATTTAAAAAGATTTTTAAATATTTCATAGGATTTTCTTATCTAAGGCCCTAAACATATTTTAAACTCACTCAAATTTTTCCTTAAATCTGGTAAAATCCGGTAAAACAAAAAAAAATTTTTACAAATATTCTAGATACTTTTTCGATTTACGCTATTTTGTTGAAAATTCGTTTTATGTTTGTTACAAATTAATCTTTTTAACTTTAAATTCATCTTTTTTATTTTTCAACGTATTTGGTTAAAAACTAGTGTTTATTGGTAAAAAATTAATAGTTTTGGTTGAAAATTCTAGTTGGAAACTCAACTTTTTGGATGAAAATTGATGTAAGAAATTTAACTCTTTTGTAGAAAATTGCAATTTTTTCGAAAACATCTAATCTTTTTTGGTTAAAAAAAAACAATTTGTTGAAAATTAATCCTTTTTAGGTGATGATATAACTATTTTATGAAAATTTTTTCTTTTTGAGATGAATTCAACTGTTTTCAATTTAATATTAAAATGTTTTTCTTTTGAATATCAAATATCAGATTTTTCCTTGAAAAATCATTATTTTTGGTTAGAAATCATCTTATTTGATTGAAAATTAACTTTTTTTTGTAGAAATTTTGATTTTTACATATTTTCAATCTTTAAATTTTTTTTTTGAATTTTCTTAAGAATCTTCGAAAAATCATATATTTAAATAACCTTGAATTTAAACATTCAAATAGTTAATCGAAATTTTTATTTTGTATTAAAAAATATTTTTAGCGTGAGATTGCCGATCCTACTGACATAAAAAAAGTGAAAGTTCTATATTCACTCTTATGACATCTAATATCCGCGTCAAAAAATGGAAAGTGACAAATATTCACAAGTGACACTAAAACCAACTAAATATTACAATCAAGTGGTGAAAAAAGTTTGTTTCTATAATAACCTTAAAAATTGTACTAAATTTTTCATAATGTGAGTAATTTTTTATATTATAGATGATAAAGGATAAATTTTTTTCTGAAAAAGAGCAATTTAGATCAGATCTTATATATTCCCAACCTCAATGTTTTGCTCCACATGTCGATGTCACACGTGCAAAATGTGGCTTTGGAAGAGGCGCTTTACCAAGATTGGTAAAAATATTAAATTGCTTTTCAAAGTACTGTATTTATTTTATTTTAGAGTAGTTGAAAAATTGGGCTGTTTAAATAATCGCAGATACTAGCTAATTTTTATAGCCTAGCCGAAAAAATCTACCCATTTTTTTTCAGTCATTTTTGAGCCCTATAGACAATTTTTTAGGATGATCAACGATTCGTCCTCATATCTGCTTCTGACATTAATTGAGTCTTAGTCAATATATCAGTGATCTACCTTAATGAAGTACCCCCTCTTCTATCCCATCCTCATCTGTCTTTATTTATCTCGTAATCCTTGTCCTTCTCTTTTTCTATCCTCGCCTTACCTACCGGCTGCTCGTCGATCTACTTATCTTCTTTCTGCTAATCTTTCTCATATTCTTCTATCTCCTAATCTATTTCCTCTTTTATCTCCTTATCCGCTTCCTCCTCCTCCGCGTCATCCTCCTCCTCTTCCTCTTCCCCATCCTCTTCCTCCTCCCCATCCTCTTCCTCCTCCCCATCCTCTTCCTCCTCCCCATCCTCTTCCTAATCTTACAGATCTATCTCCTGCTTCTCCCTAACATCCTCCTTCTTATCTTTCACCTCATTTTGAAAGACAAGGAGAAGGAGAAGAAGGAGAAGAAGGAGAAGGAGTGGAAAGAGGAAGAAAGAAGAGATGTCATCATCTTGAGGGTTCACAAGGGCTAGGCCATGCATACGTTCTCGACCCGAAGCGGGTGTAAGAACGAGTCGTTGATTACAAATAAAACGGTCAGTATGTAGACCATAATGCTTAAAAGTTAAAAAATAAGTTGTCTTTTTACAGGTTAAACTGCATAGGATGAAAAATTGCTTCCCGAGGGCTAAACAATTATTCTTAAAAAAATGCGGTATGTTTTTTTTCGGTTAGGTTATACATTAGGATGGTTCAATAATACATTGAATTTTTTCTTCTTCGAATTTTTATGCAAATCGCCCGGAAATTAGTTCAAATCCACACAAAAATGAATCCATTTTTTTGTTTAAAAAAAATGATATTACGAGTGCTCAAGCCCCATTATGTTTAACAAGTATTTCCCATATGAAAAGAGGCATTTTGTAAATTTTATTCCGAATCGTACATTAAATACTACTTCATGCTCCTAATTAGATACTCACATCAATTGTTTAAAAACTTATTATTTTTAGCAATTTTCTCTTAGAATAGAGATAAGAAGTCCCCGTTTTTCAAATATTTCAGTTTATGTCCAATTTGAATTTATAATAAGGTAATAGTTAATTAATGTTAACAGGTATAATTGATTAAACATTTTATTATTAGTAATATTCTCTTTGATTCATGCTACAAAAATTACGTTTTTTTTTAATTTTTACCTTTTTGTCCACTTTTAACTTGGAGTGAGTTAGTATTTATTTAAATTGGCAAAAATAATTGTTTAAAAAAATTATTATAGTTTATTAATACTAGATAGTTGCAGTTTTTTTTGAAATTTTTTACTTTTTTCCACTCTCTAATTAGACTAAAGTAATGATTAATTGAAGTTAAAAAAGTAATTGTTTAAACAATATATTACTATTGTTAATAATATTTTCTTTGCTTAATGGTAGAAAGTTGCCATTTTTTCTAAAGTTTTTAGCTAATTGTATATTTTTCACTTGGAGTGACTCAATAAATAACGAAATGTAACAATAAATAATTGTTTAAACAAATTTTTATTATTCAAAACTATCTTGTTAGTAATGCTGGATAGTTGGGGTTGTTTTACAGAAATTTTTAACTTTTTGTCCACTTTTTATTTAGTGAAGTAATAATTAATGCAAGTAGACCAAAATAGTTGCTAAAACAATTTATTATTGTTAAAGCTATCTTCTTTAGGATAAGTGCTAGCAATTTGCGTTTTTTTCTGAAATGTTTAACTTTGCTTTGTCTTTAATTTATGGATAAATAATAAATAAACATTGGAGATAAAATTTTTCTAAAATAAAACAGATATTTGTATTTTTAATCTTTATATGTCTATATTTCAATCGATGAGACGTTTTTTATGGATGGATGGGGTGGG
>NC_046662.1:7581005-7601913 GCF_010883055.1 Belonocnema kinseyi | reverse complement strand
CCAAGAAAAACTTTTAAAAGTCATTTTCAGACATAGTCCTTCGACCTAAACCTAATTATTCTATTCTTTGTTTTTGTCTCTTGTGTAAGATAGCTTTTTTTAAAATTAATTTTATTCTAAACATTGGAAAAAGAGTAGATATAATTCACTTGAAATAATACAATATTATGCAAACAATGATTCTAGTTAAGGTTCGCTTATTATTTGTTTATGATTAAAAACTTGAAGAGAAACAAAATATTTCAGAAAACAAGCAACTTTTTACTATTACTCTAAGAAAAGTTAGTCATAAATAATAAGAAATTCTTTAAATAGGCATATTTGTTAACTTGCATTAATTATTACCTTACTAAGTTTAAATTGGAGAAAAAGTTTAAGGGTTCAGAAAAAAACGTAACTTTTAGTGCCCATCTAAGAAAAGGTAATTATAAACATTAATAAATTGTTTAAAGAACTGTTTGCTAACTTTCACTATTTATTACTTTAATAAGTAAAAAATGGATTAATAAAGAAGAAGATAGTTGTATACAAAAATTTGGTTAAATGATTATTTTTACTAAATTAAATTAATTATTTACTCACTCCAAACGAAAAGTAGAAAAATACTTGAAAATTTCAGAAAAAACCGCAACTTTCTAGCATTATTCAAATGAAAATAATTAACAATAATAATAAATTGTTGAAAAAATTAATTTTGTTAACTTCAATTAAGGATTTACCTCACTCTAATTGTAAATTGGACAAAAAGTAGAAAAATGATTGAAAAAACCACAACTTTCCAAATCTATTCTAAGAGAAAATTGCTATAAACAATAATCAATTGTTTAAACTAATTTATTTAAACACTTTATTATCAGTATAAAGTAAAATTCTATGTATTAGAAATAATTGGCTTTTAAAAAATCGTAAAAACATCGCAAATCCCATTTTTTCAGGTATGGGGTTTTTTGGGAACCTATGAAACATACTTATGGGGGTGATATTTAAAAAGTAATATTTTATTCGTATTCTATGGCTAATTGCAAAGAAAAATATTGAATTTCAACTCGACACAGATAATATTGACGATTCTGAATAAAACTGACGAAAACGTATTTTTTTCTTCTAGGAAATATTTACCTTTTAAACTTTTTTGTTTATTTTTTTGAGTTGTCGATATAAAAATTACTTTTTAGAAAGAGCCTGGACCATCCTTACTTTTTTACAGAAAAAAGAACTGCAAAGCAATAACCCCTTGGTTGTCAGAAGAGCGGTAACAACTATATCTGACCTTATTTTTCGTCCAGAAGAACTCTTCTATGCAATTGAATTACAAATTCCAGAAAGGTCAACAAATTTACAAATTTTAATTATTAAAAAAAATCGCAAAATCATTATATGTATAAGAGCCGAGTGAAAATGCTACAATTAGTCTAATCGTTTGAGCCCAGGGAATAAATTTTGCTGTTTGGCATTTAAAAAAGTTAAAAAAAATTTTGAAATCAATTTCCAGGAAAAATTTTATTATATCATGAAAAAATGCTTTTATTTTGCTTTTGTGGAAAACAAAATTCGATTTTCAAATGTAAAATCCAAACAGAAGATATTACCCGATTTTAATTTTTTTTACTCTTCTCAGATGGCGGTCCAAAAAATTTGTTCCTGCGCCCGAACAATATTTTAACGATTTGAAAAAATTTCCCAATAATTTTTTTCGAAACAAAAATTTTGAACAAATGTTTCGCACGTGGTGTAAAAAGTTTTTTTTTTATGCCACACGAACCTATTCCATTTTACTAATTTATGTTTTGATTAGACTCGCAAATTTTCTAGAATCGGACGATTCTTATTTGAGGGAGAGAGTAGGAATGACATTCAAATCGATTGCTGCTCAATCAATTGGGCGAGATTTGATTGTAAAAAACGTGACAATTGTTCAAAAATTTGCTCAAGGCTTACGAGATCGTTTGGCTGCAGTTCGCATTAGAATGGCTGAAACTATTGAGATGTTAGCTCGTTCTTGGGTAGGTGAGTTAAGACAAGAAAATTTATCTTTCAAAATAAAAAAAATTCTATATTGTACACGGAGAGAAATTTTGGGAGATTAATTTATGGTACAGCTCCTTGATTTTATTACGTTTTGGTGCAAGAACTAAGAGCTCGGAACCCTTGTTTTTAAAGCATAGGTCTGAAATTTTCTCAGAGTCCAAGACTTTTAATCACCTAAAAATTGTAGCTCTAAAATCACGCGCTTCCGAGAACTAATCTCTTGAAATTTCTCACCGTGTAGAAATTCATACGAATTTTTTTAAGGTTGTGTTTCATACTGAGTTTTCCACAGTAGTTGTCAACCTCAGCCAATAATGCAGATTCTTAACATAGATCGAATCTTAGTGGGTATATCAATGATCGACTTTGCCGAGCTTCCTCCTTTTCTATCCCCTCCTCACCTATCTCTTCATTTATTTCCTTATCATATTCCTTCTCTTCTTCTATCGCCTTCTCCACGAACTCATCATACACTAGAAACTTGTAAGACCGATCTTCGTTTCTTCGGTCTCGGCGTGCACGCACACACATACACACACTTGCGATTTTAGCGCCTCCGTGGCCCAATCCCTTTTCAACGCCGTACTGCTTTTCGATACTGCATCAAATCGTCTTTTCCTTGGGTGCAGGCGCCCGCAAAATGTAGGTACGGCGCCGCCTTGTATATCTGCTTTGTACCTGCGTCGACTGTTTGTAAGTTCGTACAGAGCCCACAGCTGTGTAGTCTTACAAGTTTCTGGTGTCTATCTGCTCCTCATTTATCTCCTGACCCTCCTCCTCTGTATCATTTTCTAACTCCTCCTTATCTATTTCCTCGTGTATCTCTTATATTCTTCCTAATCCTCATCCTTATTAATCTTCTACTTCTCTTTAACATCCTCCTCCTTATCTTTCACCTCATGTTGAAAGACCAGGAGAAGGGTTTTAAGGAGAAGCAGGAGATAAATGAGGAGATAAAAGAAGATAAGGAGGTGGGTCAGGAGATAGATAAGGTGCTAAGTAGACGTGAAGGCGTTGAAGAAGGAGATATGAGAATAGAAGGAGAAAAAGGAAGAGACGATAAGGAGATAGAAGAAAATGAGTAAGTGGTGGGGAAGTAGGAGATCTAAGAAGAGCAAGAGGAGAAGGAGGAAGAGAAGGAGATAGGTGAGCAGATAAATGAGGACATAGAACAGGAGGAGGAGAATCAGGAGATAAATAAAGAGGAGAGTTGGCAAGATGGTTTTTTGATATATAAACTGAGCGATCTATACCTCCAATCTGTATTGCCGACTGAGGGCAATACCAACTATCATTAACCATTTGTTTTTAACTAAAAGGAATCTATATTATCGTCATAGAAAATTACCATCGATCAGTGTAGATATCTTTTTGACCACCATGGCAATAGAAATTAATCTATTGATCAACTTAACTCTTCAAATAACAGAAAATACTTAACGTCATTTTTAGACTCTGAGAATCGAGCCACAGAACATCAACTCTAAAAATAACGAGAGTAGATCTTTTTTCAGAAAAAATTAATTTTATGTTTCGAACTATTTTTTTCACAGCAGCTGAGAAGCTTTGTACACTCGACTTTGTGGATTTAATTGCTGATATTATCACTTTTGAGAAGAAAGATATACTGGTAATGCTATATTATTAAAAAATTTTGAAAGCAAAGTGACTCTACCGCTATTCGAATAAAAATGGAAAAATATTAACATAAACTTTTTTAGATAATTCACTTGGAAACTCTGCTGTCTCTCTTCAATCTAGATGTAAAAAAGCATGCAATTGAAATTGGTGTTTTTGAAAAATTAGTTTTGCTTTTAGAAAGAAAAGATGAGAACATTCTGACTGGAACATTAGCCTGCTTGGCTATGCTCTGTAGAGAGCAATTGGGTAAAGCCAAAGCTTTAGAGATGGATCTTTTATCAACTCTCAAAGATATGCTAAATGACGAAGTAAGTTGAAGATAACTATGAATAGAACCAGCCCTAGTCAGAAATGGTGGATTCTATTATTATATTTCTTAGGATTTTATATGTTATTAATAATTTTTTTACGTATTAGAGACGTCCTATACATACGAAAGCAGTAAATATTATAGCATTCGTTACTATAACTACTCCTGGCAAATTAAGGGCTTTGGAATTGCAAATTATGTCTAGGCTCCTTTATTTAGTATCGGATCATCATAGTCAAGAATTGCAACTTATGGCTCTAAAGGTATACAGAATTCAAAATTGGGAGGGGGAAACAACTTTGGTAATCCTTGGACCACCCGATTATTCGAAATGGCTATCCGGGGTAATACAAGTAATCCAGTGTAATCAGTGGTAATCCTACAGTGATCATAGCCAACCCAGAGTCATTTTAATTAATTCACTTGTAATCCAAGATGATCCAAGTAATCTAATATAATTCTTAGTAGTAGAATTTTAATCCAGCGAATTTCACTTATTATCCGTCGGAATCCACTTGCAATTTGGATCAATCAAAGCAATTCAGTACAAAACTAAGTAATCTATTCGTAATTCTAGGAAATCCAATTGTAATCGTAGGTAATCATATTAAAATTATGATTAATCCACTAATAATTCAAGGTAATCCAATTAATACAGTATAATCCAATTGTAATCCTCGGAAATCCAGTTGGAATAATAGGCAATGCACTCGTGTTCTGTAGCAATCCAAACAATCTCGTATAATCCTTGGCAACTCACTTATAATCGCAGGTAATCCGTTGTGATCCTAGTTAATTCGCTAGTAACCCTAGGCAATCAAGACGAAATTTGCGTAATACAATTAGCATTAGACCTGAAGCAAGTGATTCTTCGTTAACCACATGAAATCATAGGTAATCCACTTGTAAACTGAGGTAATCCAGTTTTAATCTGAGATAATCCACTTGCAATCTGATATAATCCACAGAATATAGTAAAATCCTAAGTAATATACTTGTAATCCACGTATGATCCCAGTTAATTTACTTGTAATCCTAGGGAATTTAATTGTAATGCGGGTAATATACTTCTAATAATAGGTAATCCACTTGTAATCTGGAGTAATTCAAGTAATATAGTGTAATTCTTGGCAATCCACTTGTAATCCCAAGTAATCGATTTCCGATTCCAAGTAATCCAGTATAATTCTTAGCAACCCACTTGTAATCCTAGGTAATCGAATTATAATTTCTAGTAATCTGTTGGAAATTTGGCGTAATCAAAGTCATTCTACATAATCCACACGTAATCCAGAGTAATTTAGTAATTAAGAAATCTTGCATAATATTTGGTGGCCTGTTTTCGCTTCCAGGAAATCGAGTTGTAATACCAGTAATCCACTTGTAATCCTAGACAATTCAATTTTAATTCACAAAAACCAAAGCAATCCTAAGTAATCAGCTTGTAATCCTAGAAAATCCACTTTTAATCAAAAGTAATCCATTTAAAATCCTATACAATCCATTTTTTAATCTGAAGTAATCTAAGTAATCTAATAGCATCCTTGGCAACCCATTTGGAATCCAAAATAATCCACTGGTAATCCCAGGTAATACTCTTGTAAACCCAGTTAATCGGATTGTAATACAATGTTATCCACTTGAAATCCCAGGTAATCTTTTTGTAATCGCAGGTAATCCACTTGTAATCATAGATAATTTATTTGTAATCATATATCATCCATTTATTATCATAGAAAATACAATTGTAATGTGTAGTAATGCAAAAAATGCAGTAGAATCTTTGGCCTTCCAATTGTAATTCCACGTAATACACTTGTGTCCCAGGTAATTCACTAGTAATCTCAGCTAATCCCCTTGTGACACCAGCTAATCAATTTGTAGGAATAGGTAACCCACTTTTAATCCCAGATAATCCACTTATAACCCCAGGCAATTCAATTGCAATCCCAGATGATTCACTTATAATACCAGTTAATCCATTTGTAATCCCAGGTTTTTCACTTTTAATCACAGATAATCTATTTCTAACCCTAGAAAATCCGATTATAATTTGAAGTAATCCGAATAATCAAGTAGAATCCTTGGTAACCCACTTGTAATCCCAGTTAATCTACTAGTAATCTTAGCTAAGCCATGTGCAATCATAGCGATTCTGGTTGTAATACAAGGTAATCCACTTTTAATACCAGGTAATGTACTTGCAATCCCTCGTAATCCACTTTTCATACTAGTCAATCCAATTATAATCCTGGATAATTCACTTGTAATCATAGATGATCCATTTGTAACCCTAGAAAATTCAATTGTAATTTTAATTAATTAAAAATAATGCAGTAGAATCCTTAGCAATCCACTTGTAATCACAGATAACTCACTATTTATCCCAGCTAATCCACTAGTAATCATAGCTAATCCGATTGTGATAGAAGGTAATCAACGTTCTTTTTAATTTTAATATTTTATGGATTAAAAAATGTCCATTATTGTTTTTTAGTTTTTAAATATTTAAATAACAAAAACTTTCTTTAGTTTTATTTTGGCTTAAAAGAAAATCTAACGTTTCCTCATCTAAGAAACTAAATTACCTTCAAGGATCTTAGAGGATAAAAATTTATTTATTTTATTTATTTTCGTTGCTCAAATATTTCTTTTTTTTAAATGTGAAGGGAGTGAAAATCCCTAACGAAACTGTGGTAGCCAATTAAAAAAAATGATATTAGGAAATTTCCAAAATCATAATAACAGGTATAATTAAATGGGAAAAAAAATTACCAAAAATTTTTCCAAACAAAGAAAATTGAAATTTTTTTAGATCAAACAGAATAAAATAGTAGAAAATTAAATTATTTTTAAACTATGCATTTCAAATCTCATAATTTTTAAAACTGACGTTAGGCTGTTTTTGAGTACCAATTCTGCTTATTCGGCTCTTTTATTTTTTTCAAAAAACCGAATTTTGGGTTGAAATCAGTACCTCTACTACAGCAAATTTTCAAAATTAAAAAAGTCAACCACCCCAAATTTTTGGGATTTTTTGGGCTCTCAAAAACTAAGAAAAATGGTGTTTAAGAAGCAAGACTTATTACCTAAAAGTACCCAGAAGTAGATCCCAATTCTGAACTATCTAAAACATCCATATCTAATTTCTTAAAATCAACCCCTAACACTAAAAAATTACCCCCCAAGAAAAAATTACGAAATTAGTATAAGAAAAAGTATATCGAAGGTTTGACCTTTTATTTTTAGCATAAAGAAAATCACAAAATTATTGTCCGAAAACAACCACTACTGATAAAATGAGGTATATATTAAAGCTTTTTTCGGGCTTCACAGAAACAATCAATTTTTGTTAAATCACACCACACTAAAAAAAAACTTTAAGTTGTATCGAAAACTTTATATAATGTAATATAATAATTATATAATATATAATATATTAAATAAGAATTTTCGATCTGAACATAATATTTAAAACCACCCCAAGCACTTTTAACAAAACAATTTCCTAGTGTCACAACGCAAAACAGCCAAGATATTTTAAAATTAAAAATAATTGCACACATAATCTTCAAAAATCTCTAAGTTATATTCCAAACTTAAGAATAATATTAAACGACTCCTAAAAACAACCCCTATCAGTTTTAACAAACTCCATCTTAGCAGCCTGAAACGAAAAAGGCTAAATAAATTTTCAATTAAAAATAATCGAAACTTTCACCTTTGCAAGAATATATATTATATACCCAATCCGAAAATAATATTTAATCAACCTCAAAAACCACAACTATAGCACTTTTAAAAAACATCAGCGAAGTTTCCTTGAATTAAAATAGCCAAAAATTTCAATCTTAAATAATCATAAGAGTCACCTTCACAAGGCTCTATGTTATATCCCCAAACCGACCATAATATTCAAAACACCCTAAAAATTCTCCCTAGTACTTTTAACGAAACAAATACAAAATGTCTTTACAAAACAAGATATTTTAGAGTAAAAAATAATTACATAAGATACCTTAAAAAAAAACTCCAAGTTTTATCCTCAACTCATAAATAATATTTAAATAAACCCTGAAAATAATCCTTAATTTTCCAACCTTCTGATATGTTTATATTTAGGCCTAGGACATTTTTTATTATTAAGGATATTTTTTAAATGGTAGGGGCATTTAGTTGTTTGAAAAACTGTTCAAAGATCTACATTGGCGTCCAAAGAATATGTCATTATTATTATTAATTTGTATTCTTCTTTTCAGCAAACAAATATGTTTCATTAAAATAAGTACTTTTGATGTAAAATTTAATAAAGCTACAACATTTAATTGTTTATACAGACTCTTACAAATATTGCTGAGGCACCTGAAGGTAGAATGAAACTTCTAAAAGGACATTTGGAAAACATAAAGGATATAAAAACTTGTAACAACGAAGATACCGAAAGACACAAACAAATTCTTCTAGACGTAATTCAATGGAAACCATAAAGATAAAAAAAAGTTTTATCATAATGGGAATATCATATGAAGCACATATCTTCCCTTATTTTTGAATTTGGCTAAAAATTACAACAAATTCTATTTGTAGTTTTACAAATCTATTTTTGCCGTATGTAAACACATGTTGAATTTTATTTTTAATAGTCATCCTCTTCTTTATATATACCTAAAGCGTGACCACTTATTATTCTATTTCTATTATCCCGCTGTGTTCAGCAAAATCTAAAAGCAGAACCCCGAGCACAACTATTCATACGATTTCAATCAGTTTTAATGTCCCAAACGTTTTTTTTTCTGCTAAAAAATATGATGATCAGATTATATACAATAGATTTAAAATTCAAAGGTTGTCAGCATAGAAGGAAGTCAATTTATGCAAGGTCAGTCGAGATAAAGAGGTTTAATGAACGGATCTTGGAGTTTTCATATGGTTAAAGGAAATTAAAAACTTCCCTAAAAATAATATTCTGCCAAAAATTGCAATTACATAAGTTGTTTATAATAAAGAGGAACCTATATTTTTTACGAGCTGCAAGCGAAGAATTAATGGTATTTAAATTATATAAGGATGCGAGAGCATGTGATATACAAAAATAGCATATCATTCCTATACATCTGGAAAGAAATGTTTATTAACTATTTATTAATAGTTTATATAATTCTGCCTTATTCAGAAAATTTTTATATTGTGTTACAATGGGTCTGTGTCAACAAATACAGGTTTATATTATAAGCCTATTTGCATACTAAATATAAAAACACCTATAATACCATTTTTGATATTGATTTTCATTCATTTTTTTCATAACGATTCAGACATATTAAAAGTTTCAGAAACTGGGTTAACTCCAAGTTTACATTTTTTATTTAGATTAGATGAACAATCAAAGTAATATATGTCTGAGTGTATGTACTAAAAAATGATTTAGCATATGGTTAAAAAACAAGTGGGAGTGATGGTATTCAGAGTGATGTCATAGCAGGCCATAGTGACAGATAGATGAAAAAGAAACTGAGAGAAATTGGTTTTATTCTTTTTGTTACAATAATTTAAAGCTTAAAAATACCATTTTTTTTATTCTCCGTTTGTGTCTATGTAACTTCTTTTTCTGCTCACCATATTTCGAAAAGTAAAACAGTTATTATCATGAAATTTAGACAAATTGTAGCTGTGTTTGATATTCAAGTCTGATAGGATTTTGAGCTAGATCGGTTTTTTGGAAGCAGTTTTATTTTAGTTTATATATTACATCAACAACAACAAAATTAGCTCTCTTATATGAGAAAAACATTTATGACATTCAAAATACAACAATACGATATCTAGTGTATGTATTCGTATCTTCGAAACTTATAAATCAACCTATAGTTGAACCTTTGATGATCAACAGTACCGAAATATAAAATATTTAAAAAAAAATGAAAAAGAAAATGGTTTATTCTTTTTTTATAAGAAAAACTCTCTCACATATTAAGAACATTATCAGTACTGTATCTGACACGTTTGTTTGCGTCTTCGAGAAATGTCGAATGATCTATTGACGTACCTTCTATGACCTCTTATGATCTAGCAATATTGATTTATAAATTAAAAATATGTATATTTTTTATCTTCTTGATATGAGTCACGTGGATTGATTCATGAACATTCGAAGTTAACAAAAAAGTTACATTGTTGGTACGAAGAGAACTTTTGTTTTAATTTGGACCATAATACTGCCGTAAGTTAAAAACTTGAGAAGTTGTTCATTGTTACAAAACAGTAGAAAATTCAAAAAACTGGTTGAAAGTTGAACTATTTGTTAAAACTTTTTCTTTTTGGTTCAAGATCCATTTCTCTGTTTGAAAATTATAATTGAAAATCCATCTTCTCTATTTGAAAATTTAACTATTTGATTGTTGATTCATGTATTTTGTTGAGGATTCAATTATTTTGTTAGAAATTCGACTTTTTTGCTTTTGAACTCTTCAAGTAAACAGTTTTTATTTCAAATTAAAATAGTGTTTAATTGAAATATCAAGTATTACAAGTTTTGTTAGGAATTCTACCGTTTGGTTAGAAATTTAAACAATTTGGTTAAAAAATAAACTATTTATTTGAAAAATTAAGTTCTTGGCAGAGAATTAACTTTTTTGTTGAAAATGCGTATTGTTGAGTGAAAAACTCAATTGTTTTGGGGAAAATTCACTCATTTGATTGAAAATTCGTCTTTTTGGGAAGAAAAATTAATCTTCTTTTGTGAAAATTCACCTTTTTGGCTATGGATTGAACTATTTTGTTCAAATTCATCTTTTCGAGTTTTATTTAACTAGTAGAAAATTCTTTTTTTTATAAATTAATTTCTTAAACGGAAAATGTAACTATGTCATTTTTGTATAAAATGTTATATTTTTTAGTTGAAAATTCAAGAAGTAAGTAGAAAATTCAACTTCTTTGATAAAAAATTTGCCTTGTTAAATTGAAAATGTTCGTTTTTAAATGATAATTTATTTATTACATTTTTGAATAAAAAGTGATATTCTTAGACTAAAAATTCAACTATTTTTCTGAAAATTCGACTTTTTTTGAAAATTGAACGACATTGCTGAAGTTTCCCTTTATGAGGGCAAATGTTTTTTTTTATTGTAAAATTAACTATTTTGTTGAAAATGAACATTTTTGATGCAATTTAATATCTTTGGGTTAAAAATGTAACCATGTGGTAGAAAATTAATTTTCTATATAAGAATTCTTTTTAGTGAAAATTTAAGTATTCCATTTGTCGCTGAAATTTGATCTTTTTAGTTTAAAAAAGTAATTGTTCGATTGTAAATTTATCTAATTTGTTAAAAATTCTTCTTTTGTAGAAAATTAATTTTCGAGGTTGAAAATTGATCTTTTTCGTTGAAAATGTATTTATTTGATTGAAAATTCTTCTTTTTGATTTCAATTCAACTGTTTCTGATTTAAAATAAAAATCTTTCCTTATCAGCAATTATTCTTTTTCTGTTTTATAATTTTTTGTTGGAAATTCGCGACTACTTATTTGATAATTGAACTGCTTAGTTAATTAATAAGAAACAGTAAAATTTTACTAAACTCTTCTCTCCCAAATCGTCTTGTGGTATTTTCGTGTGACCTGTAAATAACCAACCTTGTGCAATAAAATATTATTAGAATAAAATAACAATAAAAGTTATCACATTTTTCAAGAGAATTAAGATATACAAATTTTTTAATGTCTTATATTGTCTTAAATCTGAGGGTGCGTTCGCTCCAATCACCCCCTCACCCTTCCATCCCTTCCTATGTCTCCTGGAACCCAAAAACAATTGGATTATTTCAGATATAAGTACTGGTCAATATGAACCAATTGGGATTTAATTTTGTTTCAGCACATTTTAGCGCTCTTCCTTTGTTCAAAATAAAACTTTTTTTCAATGTGGCAATGGGATAATGCATGCAATTATTCCATAGATATCCCCGATGAAGATAATTTTATACCTCTGATTGTGAATGTTAAGTAGAAAAATAGCGAAATGTGATTCCGTCTATCTGGAAAAGTATAAATGGAAATATTTATTACTTTGTATGACTAGTATATAGAGATAAAACCCACATATTTGATAACCGGAGAAAAGCATGACGATGGGAAGTTCCCAGTTTATTGGTTTTTCCGCGGAGTTTGATCCGCTAGACGTGTGACATCATGCACGCGTCATGAAGAACACAGAACAAACAAAAGTTAAAAGGTTCTGCGAGTAAATTTGGAATGCTTAAAAATTAAATATATTTCGGCGAAAGTCTCATCGAGGTTAGAAGAATAATTCTGACGTCGTCTAATGCGCAACGCTGGAGTTAGCAAATTTGGGTAGGACATAGAATTGGTAAAAAAAATGAGAAATATAGAAACATTATTCTGGCTTATAAGTCTGCTTTCAAATTGATTAGACAATTGTGAAGGAAATGTCATTTATTTTATGTTTTTATGCCTGTGTAGCGAACCGGAAGTTCCCCTTTTTTCATTACATATCTATGAACTGATATTTCATGACTATTATATATCTAGGAAGTCACAATTGTTAGCGAAATAGATATTTGTATCCATTTCATTCCCATGACCTTGAAAAGCGGCATTTAAGGTTGGCTCCACAGGCATAAAAATCACGGTCAGTGTTAACAACTGAATTGGCATGAACACGTTTACCCTCGTAGATCCGAGTTGCGAAGATTATCGCATCTGTTTACATTATCGATGAGAAGAGTTTTCTTGATAAGTTACTGCGATCGTACATAATTCGACTGGGGTTAATTTTTTGTTTAAAATAATCATTTAATCTTAAAATTTTTTAGTGTATTCATCCTGTGATATTATTTTTAATTTTTATCAAAATTTAGGTGGCTTTCAAGCAAATTTAAAAAATTTGATTATTTCAATTATAATTTTTTTTTAAATTATAATTATAAATAGTGGATAATAAATTATGAGTATTTAGATATTCATTCTATTTCTATTTTAGTTACATTTTCAACAAATATTTCTTCTTTCAAATTAAAACAATTTTTGTAATCATAAGCAATTGAAAATATAATTTCATCCTAGGCTAATTAATTTTAAAGGAAAAATTAGAATTTTAAGTAATATTTTGGTTTATTTATAATTATTTCCTTTTAAAATTATATAGCCTCACTTTTTTCGAAAATAATTTTTTTATGAGAATAATAAACCATACAAATTATGAAAATTTAGAAATTTATTTTATTTCACTTTTATTTACATTTTCAATGAGAATTACATCCTTCAAATTTTAACTAGCAATACAAAATTATGAACGATTAGAATTTTATTTTATTTAACTTCCAATTACATTTTCACATAATATAACGTTTTTCTAACTGTATAAATTTTATTGCAATCTTAAACAATTAAAAATACGAAATCATCATGTGCTACTTTTTAGAAAATAATCAAATTAAAATTATTTTTGGAATTTAAGGAAGTTTAGATAATAAAAAAAGTCTTTATCCTTGGCTCATTTATCTTTAAAGAAAACGGATTCAACTTAAAATATCTTTCCGATTACTTTTTTCTACGATGCTTGGTAAATTTCTTAGCAATTATTAATTTTTGAAAAATTGTCATTAGCAAATTTATAAGCAATTCATAAGCAAAATTGGCCATTTTTAAGGTTTCGATGAGTCTTTCCTACGACATTGTGCCAATTTATTTATTATTAATTATTTAAACGATTTTTACAAACATATTCAGGGTTTGGCTATTTTTCAAGGACTAGGCACAATTTGTTCATGAAGTCAACTAAGAATGTATTTCCGATGACTTTTTTCTGTATTGCTTTGTAAATTTAAAAGAATTATTAATTATTTAAACAAGTTCCATAAACAAATTCAAATGTCGGCTATTTGGCAACGAATAGACTACATTTGTTTACAGAATTAACTAAGAATATCATTCCGCTGAGTTTTTTCTATTATGCTTTGCAACTTTTCAAGATTTATTAATTGTTTAAAAAATTTATATAAAAAATTAAAAGTTTAGCTATTTTTAAACAAATAAGATCAGTTTCTTTACAAAGTCAAATAAAAATGTATTTTTGAATACTCTTTTCTACGATACGATACAAATTTATAAATATTATTAATCATTTAAACAGTTTTCTTAAACATATTCAGAACTTAGATATTTTCAAAGGAATAGGCTGAATTTGTTTACGGAAGCAACAAATAATATATTCCAAATGGGACTTCCCTGCGTTACTTTCCACATTTACAATAATAATTATTTATTTAAACAATGTTCTAAAAAATGCAGAGTTTGACTATGTTTCAAGGAATAGACATAATTTATTTACAGACTCAACTAAGTTTATCTTTCCGATGACTCTTTCCTATGTTGTTTTTGTAAAATTACAAGAATTTGTAATTATTTAAATAACTTTTATAAATAAATTCTATTATTCCATTTAAATTATATTATACTTTGCAAATTTTCAAGATTTATTAATTATTTAAACAATTGTCATGAGCAAATTGACTGTTTGGCCATTTTTCAAAAAATTGGCTCAATATGTTTAAGGCATCAACAAACACATAATCGGTATTATTATCTATTGTACAATGTCTTTTTATTTTGATAACACCAGTAAAACAGAGATATATACATATTAGAAGTACTCGAATTTGCGTGGAAATTTGGCCAGAGGAGAGAAAAACTGCAGAAAACCACCTTCCGCGCTCATAAGGCTTTTTGATAGTCGAATTTGAATGCAGAAATTCTACCCTACACATCCAATTTTGAATTCAGAATTCATCTCTTTTAAAATTATACTATATGGTTGAAGATTGAACTATTTTATTATAAATTCTCTTTCTTTATTGACGTTTTTTATTAAAAGTACAACTATCAAGTTTTTTAAATGAGGATTCATCTTTTTTGGATGAAAATTCAACTACTTGATCTTGGATTAACATTTATCTCATGTGGTTAAAATTTAATATTTGTTTGATGATTTAACTATTTTATTCAAAATTGGCCTTTTCTTGCTTTAAAATTAATTTTTAAAACTGACAATTTAACTATTCTATTTTTGATTGAAAATTGACCCTTTTTAGTAAAAAATGAAACTATTCAATTTTTAGTTGAGAATCTATTTTCGCCAATAAAATAACTTGGTTGAAATGCATACTACTTAATAATTAATTTATTTTATTAACAAAATTGACTATAAGGTCGGAAATAAAAATTTTTTAACTGGAAATACAACTATTCCATTATTGATTGAAAATAGATCGTTTTTTGTTTCAAAATCAAAAAATGGTTTGAAAATGTGTGTACTTTGTTGTGAATGGAACCTTTTTGGTGAAGAATTATTCTTCTAGATTGAAAATTTAATTGCTTTCTTGAAAATTGCGCTACTTTGTTAAAAATTAATTCTCTTAGTTGAGGATCCATCTGATTAGTTCAAAATTGAAACATTTTGTTGAAAATACCTTTTGCGTTTTTCAAAACTAATTTTTTAAATTGAATTTGATGGCTGGAAGATTGAAACATTTAGACAAAAATTAATTATTTTAACTTAATATTTAGGTTTTAGGTATTTCATTATTCATTGAAAATTGATCGCTTCCAATTAAAAATTAAGGAATTTGGTGAAGATCTCTCTTTTTGGTTGAAAAATTAACTAATTTATTATCTATAGAAAATTGATTGTTTTCAGTTACAATTTCCACAACTCGGTTAAAAATAATCTATTTTTGGCTGTAACTTGCCCGTTTTTAGTTAACAATTCAATTATTAAATTTGTCATTGAATTGATTTTATTGGGTTAGGATAGAAGTATT
Source organism: Belonocnema kinseyi (assembly GCF_010883055.1). Lineage (NCBI taxonomy): Eukaryota > Metazoa > Arthropoda > Insecta > Hymenoptera > Cynipidae > Belonocnema > Belonocnema kinseyi. Next base: position 7,586,096 of record NC_046662.1, on the reverse strand, counting down.
TTGTTAAAAATTCGCTTTTCTTGACTGAAATTAGTTTATAACTGAAAATGTAAATATTTCATTTTTTGTTTAAAATTGATCGTTTTTAGTTAAAAAATCACCTATTAAATGTTTCATTAAGATTTCATCTTTTTTCGTTAAAATTTTTACTATTTCGTGACAAATTTAATTATTTTATTGCAAATTCGTTTTTTTCAGTTACAAATTGAAACACTTGATTGAAAGTTGAACTAATTTATTAAAAAATAATTTGATTGGTTAAACATTAAACTATTTTGTTGAACACTTTTTTCTTTGATAAAAATTAATTTTTCTTCCTGAAAATTAAACTATTTAATTTTTCCCTGGAAGTTGATCGTTCTTGAGTTGAAAATTAAATTATTTGGTAAAAAGTTCAATTAATTTGATAAACATTTTATTTTATTACTTCAAGATTGAATTTTTTTTCTCTTTTTGGATTAAAAATTCAACTGTTTTGTTGAAAGTTTTTTTTTGTTTGAGTTAAAGATTCTGTTATTTTGGTAAAAAATTAACTATTTAGTTGAAAATAATCTTTATGGTTAAAAATTAATGTTTTCGGCTAGAAAAAATACCTGCTTTGTACAAACTTCGCCTGCTTGGATTAAAAATTTAATAATTTGGTGAACATACTTTTCTCTTTTGAATGACAAATCTTCCTTGGTTGAAAATTTATCTCATTTGGTAGAAATTTTTTATTTTTTCGTTTGTTTAAAAATTAATCTTTTTTTATTGAAAATTTAACAACGTGGTTGAATATTCTTCTTTTGTGATGTCCCTTTGGTTAAACTGTCAACTATCTTCTAAAAATGTGTGTTTGCATTTGAAAAATTTAACTACTTAGCTTAAACTGAAATTTTTTTTTATTCAAGTATAATTTTTTTTAATTTAAGAATTTGACCATGTGGTTAAACATTCATCTTTGCAGCCTTAAAATTAAACTATTTAGAAAATTCAACTGTGGTGAAAACTCGTATTTTTTGTATAAAATTAATCCTTAATCTTGTTGTTTGGAAACTCATCTGTTTTAGTTGCAAATTCAAAGAAATGGTTGAAAGTTGAACTCCTTTCATGAAAATTGTTTTTTTTTTATAATTCATCATTTTCGATAAAAACTTATCGTTTTGGTTAAAAATTGGAGTATTTTGTTGAAATTCCATTTTTTTTTTACTTAAAAATTATCATTTTTTTTTTGGCAAATTTACCTTCTGTTGTTCGTAGGATAATGTAAAATTTCCAGAAGGTTAGCCCTTTTTTGTATGCTGTTAGCAGCGACAGTCAAAATCGTGACAGTTTTCATAAAAATTGCTGACAAAGAAGTATTTATTAAAATTCTGTTTGCATATCCTGCTATTACTTCATTACGAATCTACCATAGGGTCAAAGATATACTCATCAAGTTATTCATTCCGTATGAAATAAGAATTCTGTAACTCATAATTTTCTTTGTGTTTAAATTATTTATGAGGATAGAGTAAATTAAAGAGAGGGATAGTTGATTTAAAAGTGATCGTACTTAATTGGAAAATTACCCTCGTTATGGCAGGTCTGCGGCAGCCGAAATAATTCAAGATGTGTAAGAAGTGTGAGTGATGTGTAAAAAAGTGGCGACCGCAGCTTATTCTGCAATTTCTGGCGAAACAAGGCCTTACAGTTTATACAACTTCGGCAGCGCCCTTAAAGTCCTTATTTAGCTCTATATGATGTTCGGTTGTTTTCCAAATTAAAGTATCCTTTCAAAGAAATGTGATTTCAAGACGTAGATACGAAGTTGTGAAAGACGTATTTCACCAGAAATTGCTTAATAACCTGCGATCGATGAGCATGTGCGTTTTCGTGGTGAAAAACCCAGTTCAAATTTTTCAGAAATCAGTCTCAGAGTTTCTGAACAGAATGCGATATTGAATTTCTGAATGAGGATAAAGCAGTTTTGACTTTAAAAAGTGAACCAATTCCGAGTTAATTGTCAATGAATTTTGCGCTTAAAATTTTACAGATTTGAAAAATTGGTTTTCGGCAGCGAGTGAAAATATTCTGTTCCGAAAAAATAAAGAATTAGTGTGACGGTATCGCACTGAGAGAAAGGTTTTTCTGGTAAAAGTATTACAAAAATAATAATTTTTTTCACTCAACGATAATAATTTCAAGAAATAGCTATGCTGACGAAAAGAAAAAATTATTACTAGGCTAAAATACTATTTTAAAATTGTAATTAAAATTAATATTAAAATGCTTTTTTTTATTATTGTATTAAAAACGGAGAATTCTGACAAATTTTTTTATCATAATGTGTATTTGATTTTTAAGATTTTTTTATGCAATGAAGCCATTTTTTGAAAAATGTTGATCATGAATCAAAATATTCGTCTATTTCTGTATTGCCATTCTTCGTTTGTGGGCTAAAAATTAAATTCCTTCGTTCTCAATTCGGCTTTTTGCTTTGAAAATGCATCACTTTTTGTAGAAATATTATCTTTTTTGCTTAAAAATGTAATTGTCTATTTAAAAATTAATCTGTTTTTGTTGATGATTACACTATTCTGTTTAAAATTCTCATTTTTTCTTCAAATTTAGCTATTTATCATATAGAAATTAAAATGTTTTTTGTTTGTTAAATTATTATCAACTATTATATTTTGCGTTGAAAATTTATCATTGCTGATTGAATATTAAACTGCTTAGTTGAAAATCCAACTTCTTTGTTATTGTTATTATTATTCTTTTTTTGAAAATTTAACTGTTTTGTTAAAAAGTCATCTTAATCGGTTTAAAAATTCAACTGCTCTGTTGAAAATTTGTCTGTTTTGGTTGCATGAAACTGTTTTTGATTAAAAAATTAAAATATTTTTTGTTTAAAATATCAATCATTAAATTTTGCCTCCATAATTTATCATTTTTGATGAATCCAACTATGTTTTATTCAAAATAAAATTTTATTATTGAAATATCAACTATTATATTTTTTGTTAAGAATTTATCATTTTTTATCCAAAGTTCAACTGCTTGGTTGAAACTTGGACTTCTTTCTTAAAAATTCTTTTTTTTGTTTGTTAAAGATTCATCACTGAATTTGAAAATTTAATTGTTTTGTTGAAAATTCAAATATTCGGTTAAAATTCAACTATTTTTTATTAAAGTTTGATCATTTTTTCTTTAAATTTCCACTACTTTGTTGAAAAAACAATTATTTTGTTGAAAATTTAACTATGACGTTAAAAATTCCTATTTTTGGTCTGAATTCAAATATTTTTGATTAAAAAAATAAAATAATTTTTTTTTCGCTAAAATATCAACTATAAATTTTTTTTCTAAATTAATCATTTTTTAATTAGAATTATATTACTTGCTTTGAAATTGAACTTCTTCGTAAAAAGTAAAAATTCAGCTGTTTAATGTGAAGAAAACTGTTTTTTGTTTTAGTTTAATCAATTTTGTGTGACAATTCGACCATTTGGTTAAAAATTTATCCTTATAGGTTGCAAATCAGATTTTTTGGTAAATTCAATTATTTTGTTAAAACGTGATCCGTTTTGTTTTAAAATTCAATTGCCCTGTTAAAAATTCATCCTTTTGTAATGAAAATTCATTTTTTATTGAAGAAAACTTCTTGTTTGAAAATTTATCTTTCTTAGTTGAAGATTCATTTTAATTCTAAAAATTGCATCTTCTTGGCTTGCGGATTTGGTTAAAAATTCAACTATTTTTAATTAAAATTTTTAAATCTTTTTTGGTTGAATATCAACCATTACATTTTTTGCACAGAATTCGTCTTTTTAGATAAACTATATCAACTATTATATATTTTTTCTTTTTTAATAATTTTTTTATTACAATTTAACTACTTCCGTGAAAATTAAACTTCTCGCTTGAAAACTAATTTTTCTTTTGCAGATTCGTTATTGAACTGGAAAATTTAACTATTTTGTTGACAATTTTTCTTCTTAAGATTGAAAATTATTTTTCTTTAACAAAAGTTCTCGATTGAAAATTCATATTTCTCGTTTGAAGATTCAATTTACTATTTGGCTGAAAATTATTCACTTTTGCTTGAAGCTTTAACTATTTGGTTGTGAGTTTAGTTATTCAGTTTAATTTTTTTGTTAAATTCAACTATTTGATTGAAAATTCTCAAAAAAAGTCTCAAAGATTCGACTTTTCACTCATTAATTTTGTTCGAAGAATTTATTTTCCTATCATATTATGTATTGTGTTCTATTCTAGGAATTTATCAAATAAAATCGAAGAAAAAAGTTGACTTAAAAGGAGAGTGGGGGGGGGGGGTATTCGGATAGGTTAAGTCACCCTGGAGGCTCAAGTTTTATAGCAGCTTGTACAAAATAGCGTGAAGTGTTGAAACTGTCCCTGAAGATTTGGCCAGTGGAGTGGAAAACTGCTGACAACCAAAACTCTCGAGCACAGCCGGTTGCAGGCAGACGAGTTTGGATGTAGATTCGATCTCTCCTTGCTCAGTATAGCTAATCTCAAAGAAGGTAATCCTTCCTTGTATATTATAAACCACGGTGGGAGTAAAGTCGTGTTGGAAATACGAGTAATGGCAAAGAGCCAGTCACATTCATGCCGCATCAAAGCCATCCTCGCTCGTCGTTTTTCTTTTCTCACTAAAGTCATCTTTCAGTGAGATCCGAGCACTTGTTTGGATCGCATCGTTTTCCACGTGTTCTAATCGCTTTTAAAGTATTTAAAAATTAAACTGTTTTTGGCATAAATAATGGGAGAGGATTCGAATCTTTAAAAACTTGACACCATTCCGATGCCAAGGGCACTTTCTTTTACGTGACGTTTTGAATATTGAGAAATCAACCAACACCAAAAAGTATTATTTGTTACTTTTTATTTACACGGACGTTATTACAGATAATTTAAGTACTAAAAATAATAATAAGAATCAAGAATAATAATAAGTGACTCATCAGAAGTTTACGAAGATTCTGCATTACAGGTAATTTATACAATGTTAATCATTTTTTTTATAAGTCGAATCATAATTGATCATAATGTAGATTCAATTTTTTATTTAATTTAATTTTTTTTGGCAAACTTAATTTATAAATT
>NC_046662.1:7574640-7580905 GCF_010883055.1 Belonocnema kinseyi | reverse complement strand
GTAATTTATCTCAGTTTTTTGCACTTTCTGCATCGATAAATATCATTAACCTTATGATGATGATACATAGTAATAGTTTTAATAGTAATTTTTGACCTTGCTTTCCCATTCTTTCCAAGTGCAATCAGCATTCTTACCGAATTAAAAAAATGTATAAATTGAAATATCTAGAGAAAATTGTATAGGGGGAACCTTCCTAGAGTGGATAGTGCAACCTTCAGTGGATAATCATTAATTACAAATATTATTGGCAAAATAATTACTTCAATATAATGAATATTTAAAAATAAATTATAAACTTGCCAATAAATGAAAACGAAAATTAATTATTTTCATTTGTGTTCTTAATTAATTATGATCCACTGTAGGATGCATTATCCCCTGTAGAAAAATTTCCCCTAAAATAATAAATAAATGAGTAATAAAATAATGAGAACAGAAGCTTGGACCATTTACCTCGATGCAACTTTTTTGGGTCGAAACATTTTAATCTAACGAAAAGACACAAAACAGACTTCTGCGCTTAACTTTTATCATTTTAATTTCGTCATGCAATATTCGATAATTGTCGATATAAGTGGTTCTGGCGTGACCAAATTGTCAATGATATTATAATCTTTAATTTTTCATATTTCGTGTGGTTTATGTCACAAGGTTGTAGATAATAATAATAATAATAATAATAATAATAACTAAAAAACAAAATAAATAATAATAAGAATACACTTAAATATATATGTATATACTGCGTAACTCCGTGAGTAATAAAAAAATCCATTGAGATATTAAAATTACTTCCTGCTGTCAAGGCAAATATTTATTTTGCGATTAGGGGAAATATGTCTACAGTGGATAATGCAATTTAGAGTGGATAATCATTAATTAAAAATACTAACATATTTAATATAATTCATTTAATTTAATCAGTAGTTATGGCACTATAAGTGTTCATAAATTGAAATTAAAATGATTTTTCTTTTATTTATACTCTTAATTAATGATTATCCACTGCAGGGATGTTTCCCTTATTTACGTATACATTAGGGTGATCCAAAAATGCATCAAAAATGTTGTTTCGAATTTTGATGCATACCGATCCGAAACAGGTTATATCAATACATATACTTTTTAATAAAAAATCTGCCTTTTGCCCCTTTTTGCAGAAATTGTCATTATATTTCAAAAAATGTTTTTATTAATTTTTTTCCATAATTTTTTGATAGTTTAATGTCTATGCAAAATTAGATTACCAATTATAGGTAAAACTCAAGTAATAAATTTCAATGTCAAACAACAAGTGTGTCCTGATATTGAAACTGTGCACACAAAAGCAATTTATGATATAGTTAATAAGCAACTGCAGTTTCACGAAAGAAATATTAATTTCTTTTATTTTTCTCAGAAACGGTATAAGAGATCATGAATTAGTATAGCCATTTTTTGTAAAACCTTTTTAACTGTGAAAACTACTTCCGCAACATTTTTTCGTATCTGTTGTTGTGAACAAAAAAAATACGAAAATTGGGTTTTATAAAAAAAAAATTCTCCTGGCCAATAAAGTTATTTAGCCCGCATAAAACTCAAGAGATATTTTCCCTAAATATCTCAAATAGATCAATTGTATCATTAATCTAAAAAAATAATAATTTTTCGCAACTTAAAATCGAGAAAAAATGGTTCAGATAAATAATAATTGATGAAACAATCGAAAATTAGTTTAAAAATATTTGGCAACTTGTGTCTTATCGAATAAAAACAATTAATGTTGCAAAAAATTTAAAAAGATTTTTTGGCGCTAATTATGATTTTTTGCAGTTTCTTTATACAAATTGTTTTAATAGATGAAATACTAATCTTAGCTAATATTTAAAAAATTTATTTTTGTTTTAGCAATTTCCTCTTAGAATAGAGTTAGGAAGGCGCAGTGCTTTCCAAATTTTGCGACTTATATTTAACGTTTTAATTATAGCGAGACAGTAATCTATTAAACTTAATATAAATAATTGTTGAAACAATTTATTATGATTTATAATAATATTAATAATATCCTCCTAAAATAATTCTAGAAAGTTGCAGCTTTTTATAAAATTTTCCAGTTTGTCCATTTTCAATTAGTGTGAGTTAATAATTAATTCAAGTTAATAAAAAAAATTGTTTGAACAATTTATTTTTAATAATATTCTCTTTGGAAAATGTTAGAAAGTTTTTTTTTCTAAGTGTTCATCTTTTTTTCTATTTTCATTTTGAGTGTAGATAATAGTTAATACAAATTAACAAACATATTTGTTTAAAAAAGATATTAATATTTATAATTATCTTCTCCTATGTTAATGATGGATAGTCGTGGATTTTTTCTCCAAATTTTGCAACTTAGTATCAAGTTTTCAGTTAAACCAGGATAATATCTAATAAAATTTAACAAAAATAAATATTTAAACAAATTATTTTTGTTCAGAACAATATTCTTTTAGAATAATGCTATAAAGTTGCAATTTTTTTTTACAATTTTTCACTTTCGGTTCACTTTTTAATCATAGTAAATTAATAATTAATTTAGTTGAATAAAAATAATTGTTTAAACAATTTATTATTATTTTTAATAATTTTCTCTTCAGAGTATGCTATAAATTTACGTGTTTCTCTGAAATTTTCAGCTTTTCTTTGACTTTTTAGTTATGAACAAATTATGAATATCAATATTAATTATTTATTTGCTGATTATTAAAAAGTTAAAGCAAAGTAAAAATTTTCAGAAAAGACCGCAACTCTCTAGCATTACCATAGGAGAAGATAGAATATGTCAGAATAAAGCCCACTTTTTAGCATTATTCAAAAATAATTTTATTTAAAATCAGTTAAAACTATAAACAAATGTTTAAACAAAATTATTTTCGTTAACGGGAAATAATTATTACCTCACTCTGATTGAAAAGTGGACAAAAAATGAAATATTTTTTAAAAACTGCAACTTACTAGCATTATTCGAGGAAAATATTATTATAAATTAAAATCAATTGTTTAAATAATTACTTCAGTTAAATTTAAGTAATTATTGCGTCGCTCTAATTAAAAAGTTGAAAATTTTGGAAAACAGCTCGTCTTTCTAAATGTATTCTAAAATACAATTGCTAAAAACAATGATAAATTGTTTAAACAATTTATGTAGACATATAATTATTAGCAGAAAGTAGTACTTTATGTAATAGAAACCATTTGTGTTAATAAAACCAAAAAAATTATAATTAGTGCCAGAAATTCGCAAAACCCGTTTGTTTACTTATGCGTTTTGTTGGAACCTAATAAAACATGCTTATGGGGGTAATATTTTAAAAGTAATATTTTATTCGTATTCTTTGGCTGATTTTAAACAGAAATGTTGAGTTTTAACTAGATTAAACTAATATTGACGATTCTGAATAAAATGCATAAAAACTGTTTTTCTTATGGGATTTACATGAGTAGTAAGATACAACTATGGAGCGACAGTCGCCTACCCCCACTCCTCGGCCGTCTGTCTAAACTGGCACGTCTACACTGGCAATAAATGAAGTTTCTTAGAAATGTAATTTTGAGTTTAAAGTAAAATAGAAAATAAGAATCATTTATATTTTTTAATGAAAATAATTATTTGATGCTTTTTCATCTGTAAACTGATTAATTTGTTATTATTTCATTACTAAATCCAAGTAACAGAAAGGAAAGTGCTAATCAAGAAAAAAATATATGTAAAATAAAAATTATTTGAATGATTCAATGATTGTTTAATTATTATTACCTGCTTGATTTTTTACAATATTAAATTACATTAAGATTGAAGTTAAATACTGTTTAATAAGAAAATAAATTTATTATTTACTTTAGAGGTATTGTTATTTAATATGGAATATGATTTGTATAATAAAAGTTCATCTATATTTTAAAGGTCCCTATTTCAATTTCATAATTTAAAAATGTTTTTGATGTCTTGAAATAATTATCTGAATTTAATCTTCAAAAGTATATGACAGTCTGCTTAAGTTTTTATGGAATTATTTTAAAAGAATATTAATACTTTAAATTTGCATCCAATATAAGGTAAAAATTATTTTGATGTTTCAATGAAAATAATTTATTACTGCTTTTTGCATTATAAACTGATTAACTCTAAGGTTTGTGATGTTGGAAAATGGGTATCTGAATTCAGTTTTCAAAATTATATGTACATACGTTTCAATAAAAATAATTCTTAAATGATTTTTTTGGTCTTTACTCAATAATTATTAATCGATTCTGCTAAACTTTATATTTTCTAGAATTAGTTAAAAGCTTATAATTTCAGAATTTTAAGTTTAAATAAAAAATATATATTGAACTTTAATTTTGTTCAATTGAGTAACATAAATGGATTATTTACTTTAATGTTATGTTTTTGAATATTAGCTATATTTTGTATAATAAAAGTTTATTTATTTTTGAAATACCTTTATTCCAATTATGTAATTTTTGTAAGTTTGTGTGATGTTGTGGAATGTGTAGCTGAGTTCAATTTTCAAAAATATATGTGAACTTTTCTGCAATTAGTTTAAAATGTTATTAATAATTCAAATTTTTATAAAAATGTAAAGTAGAAATTATTTTAATGTATCAATCAAAATAATTGTTCGTTGATCTTTATGTTGTAAATTGAGTAATTAATTAACAACTGATTAATTTTGTTCACAAAATTAAACTTCGCAATGATTGAATTTTAATTTTTCGTTTGTGTGGTAACAGTAATTTATTATTTAGATAAAAATTATTTCATATATCATGCTATAATCTGTACCATCAAAATATATTTATGTTTCATAACTCTTTGTTACAATTGGCTACTTTAGCTTGACGTCATGGTCATGATAGTATAGGTCGTTATTTCAGAAAGGTTGGAATAGTTGGTATATATTTATATGGGAATGCATACGAATTTTTGAGAAAAAAATTTGAAACGTAAAAATAAATAATAAATGTACCAATAGTAATAGTTTTACGTGTAAAATGTATTTTTGCAGTTATTTTCAATTCTTTTGTCGATTGACGACTTTTCAGTTTCACGAAATAAAATAAAATGTCTAAAACTTGAAAAATGATGAAAATGATCGATTTCATCAGAATCGGGCACTATATACTCAAATTTTGGATAATTGTTTTTTAAAATAAAATTGTAAGGTGAACCGATAAAAAGATAAAACATAATCGCGCAAATGCATTTTACGGTCGAAAAATATTACATTTTATACATTCATAAATCACTTTTACCTTTAAAATATTAAAAGAAAGTCGTATGCATTCCCATGTAAAGATGCACCAACCATGCTAACCTTCCTCACATGTGCAGCTATCCTATCATGATCGTGACATCATGCTAAAATATTCAATTACATATATACTTATTTCAAATTTTTGCGACCATTTCTCGAGTATCAAATTCCACTTTCCACATGCTTCAAAGAAGGAAATGGTACATTCTCTAAATTAAAGATTCAAATGCCATTTTCACAATGAGATTAGGAACATGATAAAATAGCTAATAGTTCTCGAATCGCCATGAAAAATGTGGAAGCGTAACCAAGAGGAAAATCGGGCAATCCATTAGTTACTACATTCTTTCGTCCATTGTCGTTCGCACATAAAAGATTTAAAAACGACATTCGACTGCCGCTCGACGAATTGCTATTCGCCTTGGGCATGCTCTCACATTTTTATTATAATTCGAGAACAAGTAAACATTCTATTATGCTTTTGGACCCGACCAAAACAAAATAATTTTGTGATTTTAATTATGTTTCTGTAACACAAAAGCGTAACTACATTCAATCGATTTAGTTTATGTTATTTAAAATACCAAAATTGTAACGAAATTTCCTAATTATGCGTAATTGTAAAAAACAGTTAATTCGCATCCTTAGGCATCTTATATAAATGTTTAAGGACAGGCGGGTAAATTTTGATGTTATAACAATTTGTTTTTTAATTCGAAAGGGCTGTTTTAAATAGGAGATTCCAAGCTTTAATTTATCGATATTTAAATTTTGTCAATTGACTTCCCTGAGGTATGGAAAAGTGGAACTTAATATATCGCTGAGATAGACATGAAAAAATACAGGCATATATCTGAAGTAAATTTTCTAAATGATATGTGAATATATTTGAATTACACAGGCCGACAAAATTTGACAAAGGTCCGGAACCAGAGACCAGACCTAGTATACCCGAAGGTTTTTGCTGCGCTGAATCCGAATCCGACCTC
>NC_046662.1:7552565-7574540 GCF_010883055.1 Belonocnema kinseyi | reverse complement strand
TGGAATTTTTCTGAGGTCAGATTCGGATTCAGCGCAGCAAAAACCTTCGGGTATAGTAGGTCTGGTCTCTGGTTCTGAGAATTGTTGGCCTGTGTTATTTACCGATGTATTGTAGTAAGCTGTTTTTTTCTGAATTATTTAAGATTTTCAATAAAAATATATATTCAATGATTTTTATTACGTTTACTGAATCTCGGATCGGAATATTATTTGAAAAATTATAGATGTTGTTTTAATGATTTAGCGATATTTTTTGTTGCATTGATTTACGTAGCTGGCCGTAAAATGAGTATTTAAATTCAATTTTTGTAAATTATAGGTACATATGATTTTATTTTGTTAGCAATGTATATTGACACGCCGTTTTTTTCCCATTAACATTTATTTGAACATTCCATTCATTTTCATATTGAAAACTGAAAATCAGATTTGGAATATGATTTTTTAGATTGTAGGTATTAATTTAGAATGATTTTGTACAAATATCATTTTACAACAATTATGTTTTTTCACAACAATAAATTAACATATCGTGCACTAAAATCTTCGAATCATACCTCGCTCTTTAATATTACTAATAGTAATCGTAAATTCTAAGTTATATGGATTCATTATGAATACATCATTTTAGATTCTAATTCAGCGAAAGTTTGAGTGGTAAAACATTTTAACAAATAAACAGTTATTCGAAAATTGGGTAAATGATTAAAAATGAATACAAAAGTAAGCGCGCGTTTGCGCACAGATAATAATAGCTAGAATTTCCGGAACGTGTATACTTGCGTAGGGCTGATAAAGTTTCAAAAAAACTATATGACGCAATATTTTAAAGCTGTCTTTATTGCTTCTAAGATTATAGAATACTGCTGAAAGGAATTTATTTAGTTCTATAATTTTACTTTAGTGACTTTTAATTGAGAAATCAATTTCAAAGTTAAATAAAAAAAAACTTATTTTCTAAAAGAAGAGGAGGATAAATAGCTTCCATCTAAAAAATACACATACTTCAAATTACCGATTATTATTATTATTATTATGATTATCACTATTAACTATTATTTGATATGGTGATTATTAAAATTGTGTACTGTAAGATAGTCTTTTAATTTGTCCAAAGACATATATATATATATAAAATATAAAATATAAAATTATGTAACTATCGACTTTTGGGTCTATTATTACATTGTCATCCCAATGAGAACTTATTGGTTTTACCTAAAATTTCACTTATCGATAGAACGCGTAGTTTTTGTTTTTAGTCGTAAAAAAACAACATTAAAAATTTTTTAAAAAATTAAAAACGTTGGACTGGAGACACAAGCTACGAAAAAAATAAGACAAAACTTGTTTATAGAAAAAAGACCCGCAAATTTTTAACGATTATTTTGTATAGGATGCGCACTTTTTTTATGTGTAAAAACAATAAAAATAAAATAATAATGTTTTCACAAACGAAATAAGCTATGAAAAAAATAATTACGCAAAAGTTTCTCTTCCAAAAAATAACATTAAAAATGAAAAACATTAAATTTTTGGAAAAAATGACACAAGGTACGAACTAAAATTAACAGAAAAATGTTGTGCGCCCACAAAGATGTATAAATTGGTTATTATTCTTTTTTTAGATAGGACGAGTAGATTTTCTTTCAATCGTGAAAAATAAGATTGAAAATAAAATTATGAAATTTTTGGAAAAAGGACACAAATGACGAAAGAGGACATATGATCCATTATAGGTTCGTGTATTAGACTCTATCCAGATGCGCAGTAGTTTTTCTTTAATCGTAAAAAAAAGATTGAAAATAAAACTAATTATAAAAACAAGGAAATAAGAATTAGTATGTTTTAATTTTTATGCATATTATGAATTGTAATGATATAAATTTTTTGAAATGATACATGTTTCAGCGCAGCTTAAAATATAATTTAAAGCAAAATAAGAAACAAATACTAAAATAATCATGATAAATACAATTTGCGCTTTATTTTGCAATATCTGCAGAGTTACATAAAAAATGTATTATGTTTGATATAAAAGTGTTGAGTATAATGTAGAAAAGTTGAAAGTTGCGACAAAATCGAGTGCGAAGCACGATATACGTGATGAAAATGTGTCCGTTAAATCCGAAAGAGCTTTAACAAAAGAGAGTTCACATTCATCAAATTGCAGTTGCCGATCCATTGACCTTTGATTTTAAAAGGTCTGTGCACGAATGTGGGAGAATTGCAAAGACCGAGCGCGGAGTGCGACAGCCGTCAGTCGCGCACCGCGTCGCGCCGTAGGTGCGCTCAAACTCTCGAGCGTCTGAAAGTCGTTTAAAGGGTATTTAGAAAACTGTCGGCGCGCTTAGTTTAATTTGATAGTAAACAAAAAGAAATTTGTTATGTTGTCGTTTCATCATTGAAACCAATGTATTATTAACCAGGTTACAGTCTCTTAAAAATTTTGTTTATCAATTGGAAAGTTATTGAAAGGTAAGAAAATTCGCAAAGAAAATAAAAATATCTTATGGCTGAAGATAAATAATAAAAAAATTTGAAATGCCATTCTCTTATATGCAGGACAAAGAAAATATATTGTGTAATAAGAAATATATTAAATTTTCGTCTGCAAAACAAAATAAAATAAAAAAGATTCTCTTTTAATCATGCTTAATTTTTAGAAGAAAAATAATGAAAGATCGTGGATAAGCGCACCGAAATTTTAATACGAATAGCTTCCAGCAGTTTCGTAGATATCGCAATCTGACTAAAAAATGTGAGATGGCATATGGAGAAAGAAAGAATATCTTTGGAAATATAATTTAAAGTAATGAAATACATAGAAGATTTTTGTTTTAATAGAATTGTACATTAGTTTTTGGCTAGTGTTTTCTTAAATGAAAGTCAAATAAAAAAATTAATTTCTCCAGTGTAATACTGTTGAAATCGAAATATCGAATCATGTTCACGTACAGATGGACAGTTATTTCAGAATCATTCAAGTTTTTTCTTTGAAATATAGAAAAATTTTAAGATAAAAAAGAAAGTTTCTCCTAATAAGTTTAATTATAAAAATTTTGGTTCAAATATCTTCCAGTAACAAAATATAAGTTTTTCAATTACTCTTTCGATATCTGAATCAAATTAAAATTCTGTTACAAATTTGATATTATACATTTTCAAAAATAAAACTATTACACTTAATTGAAAAGGTAAAAATTGTTACACCTATAAATCGGTATGCAATTTATGGATCATAAGCCTGACCACATCTAGAGAATTGGTTAAACCTAAGGATGGAAGGTGTGTACAAGAATTTTGTAATGCGTAAAGTGCTTTTCTATTATGTTTTGACAAATACGACTAAAGACTTTAAAAATGTTTCTCATAAAAAACAAAAAGAAACCTCTTTTAATATTTGTATTAAAAAAAAGTAGAAGAAAAATAATAAAAATATCCTTCAAATTCAGGAAAAACGAAACTTTTTCATGCATCTAAATTGCAGAAAGTTTTTCGTCAAATATTTCCTCATTTTCATAAATGCAAACTACGAGGTTTACAAGTTTTTTTTTTTTTTAAACTTGATGGTTTCTTTCAATGCACCTTATCTTCCGAAGAACAATTAAATATCTTCCAATTTCAGTTTCAACAAGAGGACGAACGTTTTGCATTTTTTTCCCTTATTCGATACATGTAGCTCAATTTTCAGAATAAAAATAAATTATTTCACTCTACCATTACTGCTCTTAAAGAAAAATTTCGTTCAATTTCTATATCATTTTTAGAAATAAATATAACGAAAAACAAGTAAAGGGAAGGGGTCCAAATCAGAATATCAGCGATTTTAGAGAACAGAAATGGGTATCTAATAAATTATGGAATCAAATTTATCATAATCATTGAAGATCTATGACTACTTTTTCATATATTGACATCTTGTAGAAAAGTCACATTTATGTGCTTTTACTATCTAAGCTTTATTTAAATGAAATATGTTTTGGCACTTCGGACAGATTCTCCATCCCACTTTCAACTGAAGTTTGAGAGAAGCAGGAGGAAATTTTCTGTTCTTACATTCTAACGCTTGGCACGTATGTATCGTCTGTTCTTTAACGTAGAATCGTAGATATTACCTAAAAATTTTAGAAAATGTTAGCACTGACATTCATTATGTTTATGCAATAGTAACATCTGGTAGGATAACGAAAATTTTCGTAAAAGATAAACCAAGTAAATTAATATATCAACGACTGCAACTGTTTAAAAGTTTATAAAGTTAACTGAAAATCGATTATTTTAGAACAGCAGCGAAGTCTATGACTTTCTCTGTCTCAGTTTAATAATTTTAAGAAAGATATTCAGTAATCTAATTCCTAACCAGTTATATTGTGTAATGGATTATGCAAAAAAGGTTCAACCCAGGAAAATGTTTCCAGTCATCAGTATGTTCGCCTTGGATTTTTATTTGTATAATGAGGATGACTTTGTAAGAGATTATGTTTCTAAAAATCGATCTGAAAATTGGTGAAAAAGCTCCATTTATTGAATTCGAAGGTTAACAATGTCTTTGTTCGCACTCGAGAAAAGACAGGAACTGAAATACCATGGTCTTATAAATTTTTAATTTTTATAAATGTTTGAACAAAAAAATTTGGTCTTTGACGTTTTAATTGTGCAAAAGGTTTAATCTCATTTAGGTGTGTCTAACTTCCGAGATTAGTTTTAGAAAGAACATCAGTAGCGTTTTTCAGGATCAATACTTCCTACACCTCATTTTAAAATATTTACAGAGAGGTTGGTTTGCTTATTTACAGAAATGCAAACGTGTTCCGGTGAAGTTGATTTGATAAAAACAGCGCATAATAATAGTTATTAGGCACAATTTTCACATGTCGCCGGAACAAGTTTGCATTTTGATGAATGAGCAGATTTACATCTCTGTAAATATTTTGACACTGGGTACAGGAAGTATTGATCATGAAAAACCCTACTGAATAGTGACAGTTATAATGTACATAAATGCTATATGTTAAAATTGAGTAATATTATTGCACAAAGTAAAACATGTTGTGTTTTTTGCATATATGTTTTTATTTGCAATTAAAACCTGTGAATAAAATATAAAAACTATTTTCTTACTGTGCAAAAAACGTGATGAAATGATTCATTGTTTCGTCCGTCAGCTCAGATTATGCATGAAAAATTGCTTGCAATTATATTTCTATTTTCCAAACCCTGTTATACATTCACAAGTCTTTTTAAACTGAACGCTATATATGCATATCCTAAGATTTTTAGGAAAGTATTTCGTTGAAAATCTGATATTTAAGCTGTCTTAGATTGAAAAATCTTAAAATATGATAAAAAAGAGTTCAGGCAGTCAAAATATTGTGTACATAGAAATCCTTTATTGCAATACAAACATACCTACACATAATAAGCACCTTGTAGATTAACGTGAAGAGCGAAAACCCTTATTTCATCCCAATCCAATGTTCCAACATGAATTTATTCTAATACACTTTTTTCATGTTTCTAAGAGATTGTGTCAAGATTCACAAGATACAAAGTTTTACAACATTTTCTGCAAGGTACAAAAACGTATTGAACGGGAGATTCACTTCAGTCCTTATACAATCCAATATGATATTTCTCATGCCTTTTCGAAAAGCAAGTTTTTCCGTTAACTTTTAAAATTAAAGCAAAGCTTGTATGTGAGGGAAAGTTTGCTACAGGAAGTCAGAATGGTTTAAACATTTACAAAAATAACAATTGATAAGACCATGCTATTTGAGTCAGTATGCTTTATCTCTTACAAAGTCTTCTTTCAGAAATGAATTATAAAAACGAGGATACATAAAATGTTCTTTAGTTTAAGCGATATTATTAACTGAAAAAACAATGAATTTACTCTTAATTAGAAAGCAGATCAAATTCTTACCTATTGTTTTGAAGAGACTACGTAAGATAGCAGGGTCTTTTTGTTTGTACGTCTAAAAGAAAGTAAGAAACCAACGGATGCCGCTAATCAAAACACATCTCGAACGACTTCTAGATCATTGAAAAGTTGTACGAAATTAAGTTTTGGATTACAATTAGGTTTACGTTTCGAGTGCAGTTCTGGTCTCATCATCAGACCTTACTTATTATATTAACAAATTTGGTAGAAAATTAATTGGTGCATAGAAGACAAAATAGAAAAAACGAGCATAAGGGCTTACATTTAAGTTAAAAGTTCGTAAAAATTGCTTCTTTGTTCTGAAGAAAAAGTAATGTGAAGAGACTATTGTATATATTTTCAAGAAAAATAACATTAGCACCTGAAAAAATTTTTATATTATATTCATATTAACATATAAAACACGTAGTTATTTATAATTTCAACAAATTCATTTCTGAAGAATTCCACCCCATCAACTTCACCAATTATTATTAGTAACTATCCAGTTATGAAATATTATTCGTTCATAAGATATACAAAATCATACTGAATAATCAAAATTGATTTCTGTATTCAGCGTTTAAGTGAACCCAAAATCTTGACTAAATTCTTCTAATTTTACTTGCATTTGTATTTTAGAAATAATAGACTCAACTGCCAATAGCTACATGATTTTCTATGTTTAGATAATATATATTAGGAAACATATGCCCTTGGAAAAATTAGAAGACTATCTTATAGTATACAATTTTAATAATTACCATATCATATAATATTTTATGGCAATAATGATAGCAATAATCGCTAATTTTAAGTATATGAATATTTTATATGCAAGCTATTAATATTCTTCTTCTTTTAGAAAATAAGTTCAAATAAGTTTCTAGAATTTTAGAAGCAATGAGGGCAGCTTAAAAATATTGCGTTATATAGTATTTCCGAAATTCCATCAACCATACACAAGCATAGACTTCCCGGAAATTCTATCTATTATCTATCTAAAAAAGTTTGGTTGATTCAACAAAAATTTGGTTTTATCGAACAAATAAATACATTGCTATATGTTCAATCAAATGTTTGGTTGATTCAACAAAATTTTTTGGTTAATAAAGTTTCTTTGATTACAATAAATATTTTGGTTGATCCAAAGAAATATTTGGGTTGATCCAATCAAATATGTTGGTTGATACAAACAAATATTTTGTTTGAATCAGCAACCGCCGTATCAAAATTCGTACAAAATTTATGGAAAAAGTCCTTCTGATTAATTAAAACTCTTGATACGCATATTACTTGCAGGATCAGAAAAACAAACTTTCACCAAATCTGACAGAAAGGCTTTTTCTATACATTTGTTTGGGGTTCTTTGATCAATTATAGATTTGTACGTCACATAGCCTGTACCGGTGAACTAAACTGCATCCTGCGAACTGAAGGTTGTAATAACCTTCAAAATGTTCTGGATGTTGTTACAGACTCCAGTTTTGCAATAAATTTGACTCTCTGATTGTCCTGGTGTTGGTAGAACTCATTTTTTTCATAAATTGATGACACAGCACACCCTCTTTTCGACACTTTTCGGCGCGCAAACTGGCCACCAGCGTGGGCTGACCTCATCTGTTTCGATATGTTTAGCGTAGTTAATGGAAGTATTTGGTTGAATCAACCAAATTATCTCGTTACTTTAACCAAATAATTTTCTAATAAATGATGTATTCCGCTTGAGACATTCATTTGGTTGAATCAATTAAACATGCTCAAATAAATAATTACCTTAAATTGACCAAAATAGTTCGTTGTGTTTTCTAAATATTACAAAAGGTTTATTTTAGCTGACCAAATTTTTAGTTTCAACAAACAAAGTAGGTCAAACGAACCGTTTTGTTAAATCAACTCAAGTTTTTCTCTGAGTGGGCCGAGACAAACATGCACCACTACGCCATCCGGGCGTAGTGGAGGGGGAAGGGGCAAGTCTAAACAGACGGCGGGCGACTGAAGGTAGGAGGCTGTCGCTTCATACTTGTAATTTACTACTCACGTATTTGCGTATTTCCCATAAGAAAAAAAATGTTTTTGTGAATTTTATTCAGAATCGTCAATATTAGTTAAATCGAGTTAAAACTTAACACTTTTTTTCAAAATCAGCATAAGAATATGAATAAAATATTACCCCAATAAGTCTGTTTTATAGGGTTAAAAACACCATAAGTGAACAAATGGGTTTTGCGAATTTCTGGCACTAATTATGATTTTGTGTGGTTTTATTAACACAAACTGTTCTAATACATAAAATACTACTTTCTACTAATAATGAGATTTCCAAATAAATTGCTTAAACAATTTACTATTGTTCTTAGCGATTGTCTTTTAGGATAGAGTAGGAAAGAAGCGCTGTTTTCCAAAATTTTCAACTTATTTTGAACTTTTCAATTAGAGCGAGATAGTAATTAATTAAATTCAATAGAAATAATTGTTTAAAAAATTGATTTTAATTTATAATAATATTCTCCTAGAATAATGCTAGTAAGTTGCAGTTTTTATAAAATTATCCATTTTTTGACTACTTTTAAATAAGAGTGATAATTAATTCAAGTTAACGAATATAATATAATAAAATTAATCAAATTTAACAAGCATAATTTTTTAAACAAATTATGATTGTTCAAAACTATCTTCTGCGATAGTAATGCTAGATAGTTGCGGTCTTTTCTGAAATATTCAACTTTTCTTCAATTTTTCACTTGGCGAGGTCAAAATTATTGCAATTCAACAAACATAATTGTTTGAACAATTTAAAATAGTTTGTAACTATCTTTTCTAAGATAATTGCTAGACAGTTGCAGTTTTTTCTGAAAAATTTTGCTTTGCTGTATTTTTTAAATAATGTGCTAATAATAAATAAAAAATAGAGATTTATTTCTTTAACAATCTCCTTCTTTTTTGTAAATTTATTTTTCTGAAATAAAACAGAAATTTGAAATATTCCTTAAGTTTTCTATATGGAGCACTTAGAAAAATTAATACTTATTATTTGTTCCTAACTAAAAAGTCAAAGAGAAGCTGAAAATTTGGAAAAAACCACTACTATCTATCACTAACCCACTCTAATTGGAAATGGACAAAGTTGAAAATTTTAGAAAAAACTGAAACTTTCTAGCATTATCTTAGAACTATATTATTAATATTATTATAAATAATAATAAATTTGTTAAAAACTTATTTATGTTAAATTTAATAGATAATTGCCTCGCTATAATTTAAAAGTTAAATATTAGTTGAGAATTTTGGAAAGCAATGCGCCTTCTTAACTCTATTCTAAGAGCAAATTGCTTAAAAGAAAAATAAATTGTTTAAACAATTCATGTAACCATCTAATTATAAGATAACATTAGTATTTCATCTATTAAAACAATTTGTAGTAAATAAACTGCAAAAAATCCTAATTAGCGCCAAAAACTCTTTTTTAATTTTTTGCAAAATTAATTGTTTTTATTCGTTAAGACATAAGTTTCCAACTATTTTTAAACTAATTTTCGATTTTTTCATTAATTATTATAGGTGTAAACCATTTTTTCTCGATTGTAAGTCGTGAAAAGTTATTATTTTTTGGGATTAATGATACAGTTGATGAATTTTAAGAATAATTATTCTTGTTCAACATATT
This sequence comes from Belonocnema kinseyi, assembly GCF_010883055.1. Taxonomy (NCBI): domain Eukaryota; kingdom Metazoa; phylum Arthropoda; class Insecta; order Hymenoptera; family Cynipidae; genus Belonocnema; species Belonocnema kinseyi. The sequence continues at coordinate 7,564,950 of NC_046662.1, read as the reverse complement.
TGACCAAATCCATTTCAAATTAGGCAGGTTCTACACTTTAAGTCGCAGAATGTCTTGGGGCCATTTTTGTTGATTTTTAGAGGAAATTAGGCGAAACGTATTTTTGCGATTTGCGGGAAATTTTGTTGTAGTAAGTCATGCGTATTTAATTTTCTTCTTTGTTTTTCAAAAAAACCCAATTTTTTCTTTGAAGTATTATAACTTTTGATCTATTTAAGATATTTAAGGAAAATATCTCTTGAATTTTATTTGGGCTAAATAACGTCAGTGTCCAGGAGAATTTTTTTCATAAAATCAAATTTTCGTATTTTTTTGCTCACAACAATAGATACGAAAAAATGTTGAGGAAATAGTTTGCACAGTTAAAAAAGTTCTACAAAAAATTGCTTTACTCATTCATGATCTCTTATACCGCTTCCGAGAAAATAAAAAAAATTAATATTTCTTTCAGGAAACTGCGGTTTCTTATTATTAACTATATCATAAAAAGTTTTTCTGTGCACAGTCTATTCTATCTATTATTGTAAATCTAAATTTGCATAGACATTAAACTATCACAGAATGATAGAAAAAAAATGATCAAAGACATTTTTTAATTTCAATTGTTCGTTTATATATAAAATTTCAAAAAACAAGTTGAAGGATTAGAAATATATGGACAATATTTCTGACAAAGGGAGAAAACCACACATTTTTTATTAAAGAAAAATTTACAAGTTTTTGTTTATATAAAAAATATATTCTATAGGTTTTATGCGGACTCAGCCATTTTCGTGATCAAGAGAATTTTTTTATAAATCTTGTATCAGATTATAATTCTGTGCAAACTATTTTGGTAACGTCTTTTCGTTATTAAGCCCGCATAAAACTCACAAGGTATGTTCCTTGTGAAGTACAAATTTTGAAAAATTGACAAAAAATATAAGTGTTAATTTTTTGAGAACAACGACTTTCAGTATTTTCAGAAAAACCGCCGCCATTTTGTTACTTTTGAAAATTTTCGAAATTTTCTCAGGGATTTTGAAAAATAAAGCAATAAATTCAAATACGCATAACTGTGTGAAATTCTTTTTTCATAAATTGCAAAATACGTATCAATTACTATTTTTTAAAAACGTTTTTTAACTGCAAATCGTAAACATTTATTAGTTTCTAGAACTGATGGCCCAATGAACGAATGTTAAAAGAAATATTTTTTGTTCAATATATTTAAAAATTGTTCAAACAATTTAAAATGTTTTAAATTTTGTTGGCAAAAATGTTGCAAGTAAAAAGTGTCCATAATCAAAAAATGATTATGGATTGAACATTTTGGGAATAAGTTTTGAAATAAAAAAATACTGAAAAATAAAATAAATTTTTTTAATAATTGCAGACTGTCTGTAACAATAAATACCACTCTGAGCATTTATCAAATATTCAACATTTTCAGAAAAAAAAAACATTTTTAAACAAATTCAATTTGTTTAAGTAATTGAAAACTGTCTTTAAAAAAAAATATCACTCTTAGAATTTATAAAATGAGTTTTTTTATTTTGAAAAGCAGTAACTTTTCAAGATTTATAGGAGAAAAATTGTTTTCACAAGCGAAAATCGTTTAATTAATTTTCAAATAACCTGAATTAATATATAACCATCAACATTCGACAAATGTGTAACTAATTCTAGAAAGTAGAACTTTTTACGATTTAAAGGGAAACATTGTTTAAATAAAATGAACATTTTATTCTGTATATGACAATAATAAACATAGCAGAAGGCAACTTTTCATAATTAAACATCACTAACTATATAAATTGAGCAAAATTAAACAAAATAAAATAATTAATTTAAATATTTTTTAATCAAAAATCTACTTTGCATACGAATGTGAAAATAAAAATAATGTAGACTATTTGTTAATTTTATTTTATTATAACAATTCAATTCAGAGGAAAATATTTTCTTATCTAGCCTTGCCTTCCAGAAAAAACCTGCCATGAAGATACAAAAAAAAATAGATTTTTCCACTATTTGTGTTAAAATGAAAGTTTCAAAAAATAAAAATTATAAAGTTGTGTCACATAAGGCTCATCCAATTTTTATTGAGCCTTCTATAAGTTATTTTGATCTTATTTAAAAAAAATTCAATGACATATTATTTTTTGTATTTTAAATATTCTAATTATTGAACAAAAATTATTTATAAATCAGAAATTAAGTTAAATTTGACAAGTTAAAATTTTTATTTAAAAAAACTTAAATATTCAAGATAAATTATTTAATATATTTAAATATCAATAATTAAAAATCGTAATTATGTTGATAAAGGAAAACGTATGAATAAAAATAATATATTAATAAATTTATTTATTATTTAATAGTATCATTAATTACTTTTTTATTTTTTACACGAATAACAAATTATTTGCTCTAACATTATTTCAGGCATGGAACGCTTTTTGATACTATTTTGTGTGCTGATTTGCACGAGGGCACAACTTCTTATCTACCCAGATGAATATGACAGAATGACGAAAGCAGGTATGAGAATTCAATGTTTTGTAAAAATAATAAATAATTAATTTTCAATAAATTTTAGTATATGTAATAAAGCAAGGTGTCTAGCATTTATTTAAAAAATCAGGACTTTTACAGGTTTTCCTGGATAAAAAATACATTTTCCAGGTAACTTTTTTTAGTGTGAAAAAATGGTTTCTCATTTTTTGCCAATCTCTTCAACTTTAAGAAAAAATTAATTACTTTTTTTAATTCAATAATTTGTTGCTGTTGATATAAAAAAAAAGAAAAAAAAAGAATCTAAACAAAATAGTTAAATTTTCAATTAAGCAATTAAATTTTCAGCAAAGAATTTTTTCTAGAAAATGGTTCAACTCTTATACAAATATTTGAATCTTCGATTGAAAAATTAATTTTAAACCAAAAGTGGAATAATTACATTTTCTGTTCAAAAAAATTAATTTTTAACCAGGATTTTTGAATCAATATTTGAATTTTTTACTGAAAAAGATCAATTTTCTACCATAAATTAAAAAGTTACGTTTTTGGGAAAAAAAATAATTTTAAACAGAAAAAAAACGAATTTTGAACAAAATAGTTTAATTTCTAACCAACGAGATGAACCTTCAATCATAAAATTAATTTTCAACGATGTTGTTCAATTTTTCCACAAGCAGTTGAATATTCATTTTGAAAAATATCAATTTGATAAAGGCAATTTTTTATCAAAAATTGAATAGTTACATTTTTAGTTAAAAAAATTAATTTTGGAACAAAAAAAGGTTTACAATAAACTTTAGAATTCGGTCTTGTTACATTTTAAAAATATTATCTTGTATAAACCAAATTAAACAATTTAGTGCCCCTTATAGAAATTCCCTGACTTTTATAAGATTTAAAAAAATGTCATTAAATTGTTGCTAAGGTTGAAGAAGAATCGGAAATTTTTTTCGTTCAGCAGAGAACACGTTCAAAAACCTATTGTTTCTTTAAGAAAATAAAAATTCGGGAACGTAAAATAAATTAAAGGACACTTCCAGGTTGTCAAGGATTTCCAGGTCACTAGACACTTTCGGTTAAGGCGGACAATATTTAATTTAAATTTAATTTCAATTTCTTCGGAGATACAGATTAGCATTTTCATATCAATATTTTTTAGGATGGCGAATCGCTCTGTAGTTTTATGCGAGATTCTGAATAATTAATTGAACACAGTGAAATTTGAGTGGTATTTTAGATAAATTTTGATCCCGGGAACAGTAAATGGTGTGTTTTTTACGGTGTGGAACCTATATCCAGCAGTAAAACAAGTTAAAAGTCTGACAGAAGCATCAAGGATTTGGGACTTAAAGTCCAGGAAAAATGGAGGGTAGCCTAGACAAAAATACAAAAATTAAAAAATCTCAATTTCACAGTTTGAAGGAATTCTAGATTCCTGGAAAAATTCAATTCTAGAATGCATCGGGGATAAAGTTCAAGAAATTGTGAAGCAGGAAGTAAAACCCATAAAAGATGAACTGGAGAAATATACAGGGGAGATTGACAAACTCAAAAAAGAAAACCAAACTTGTAAAAACCTACTACAAACCATCCAGGATGTAGAGATTAAGGACGAGAGCATATCTAGAAGGTACAACATCATTTCCTTCGGATTGGAAGCTGCAGCTCATCCACGCATGTTAATCAATCACATGATCACTTTCATCAAGGAAACGCTCGAAGTTAACATCACCATCGGTGATCTAAAATACGCCAAGGTCTTAAAGGGAGAATCAACAAATCCAAAACCACCTATTCTTCTTTGGTTCACTTCACTTATCAAGAAACAAGAAATTATGGGAGAAAGGACAAATTGAAAGAGACGAGCATTGTCATCTCAGATGATTATGCCAAGAACACACAGGAAAAAAGGAAACAACTGGTACCACTCTTCAAGGAACTGAGATAACTGGATGTAGAATCTTAGCTTAGAGATAACTTCCATCTAATAGAAGTTTGCGACGAAATTTTAACGTTGCAACGTCAACTTGCGACTTTGAGGAGGTTACTAATTTTCTACAGACAGCAAAGGCTTCAAAGAAGCGAGATAGAAGCAGCGATGATATTGAGTAGATGTCAAAGGAAGATGCTGTTGAAAGACAAGAGATAAAGAATAGGAACACTATAAAGCCAAAAAGGAAGTACCACAAGAGGAAAGAATACAACATGAGAAACAGTATGGTTCAATTTATCTTCCAAAAATCTGTAGGAGATAAGAAAGTGCTCGATAAGTTTCAAAGCAAAAACAAAAACATTTCGAACACGTTACCCACCAAGATCAAAACACAACCACTTAAACTAACTAAACTATTAAACTACGACATAATCGGAGTCACGTAAACATGGCTGTCATCAATATTGAAATTGAATCCAGCATTCCTCAAGAACTATCAAACACTTCTGAGCCCAGCAGAAAGGGATCACAGTATTGGAAGAACGAGTGGAGGTATAAATATTTTTATTAACAACGTAATGAAGATTTTAAATGTTTTAGAAGTTGCTAATATGTGTTCCCTGCTATGTGTTCTCTGATACTATCTGTAATTTAGAAAGGGGGGATAACTCACTGCCTATTATAATTGGCGGGGACTTCAACTCTAGAGTGGGAGGCATCGATCAGTTGGATCCATTGACTGTAGAGGGATCCCCACTATCAGGCGTTAGAACAAGTAGCGATTCAGAAGTAAATTATAGAGGTAGGCTGCTGACAAGCGTAATGAAATCGGAAAGTTTTGTAAAGTTGAATGGTGGATCTCCCAGCGATGCGCCAGCGAAATTTACATTTTTAAATCACCTGGGTACGAGTACGATTGACTTGATGTGCGTTAAGCTAGCTTCTTTTCCTTACCTAAGGGACAGTAAGATAATTTCACCATCAAACAATACAGATCATTTAGGATCCATAAAAATTATGCAAAATAAAGAAATACCAATTGACCAACTGTGTTCAAGGCTAGAAATTTCAATTACAGTTGCGGCGACTAATGCTGATATTTGTAGAATAAGACCAACAAGTAATGAAAATAAAGTAAGGAGCAAATATTGGCAGGACGAACAGTACGGAACATCTAAAGCTGAATTCAATAAAAGCTTGAAAAGGGCTAAAGAGTTAAACTTCACGGGCTAAGTATCAGGCGAGTTCTTAAAAGCAAAAGAAAAACATAATAATCTGATGAAAAAAATAAGGGATGAGGATCTAAAGGCCCTAATTGACATTTGGAATGCAAGAGAATTTGGCTAACCATTTAAAAATTTTCATACAAAGAATGTCTAAAGCCTGATGAAAGGTTGATTAAGAGGTGCTACAACAAACTGATTCAACTAAATCAACTGAAATGAAATAAAATTAAGTATAACTAGGCAACTCAAATTGAACACATACTGGAGAGACTAGAATTTAACCATGTATTTGTAAAGCAAAGCCCGGAAGTTGTCAAACAGCAATTGGAGAAGCTAATTTTAAAATTGCAAGAAAGAATGAGAAACGACGATTTATTAGCAGCAAAAAATTCAAAATATTCTTGCACTTTTAAGAGCATTGTCCCATCTAGTGATTATTTATTGAAAGAAATCAACTGCAATAAACTGAGCTTACTCTGTCAACTACGTTTGAGTGATTCTAAGAACGACAGCTTTTGTTAGATATGCAACTTGCGAAAAATGGTTACATTAGATCATTTTATTATGATAAATCCGGCGTATAATGGTATTAGTTTCCAAACTATAAAAACGATTAAAGTGCACACTCTTTTTTCGGCGTGTTCTGTCATCCTGAAAAGCGACGCGTACGTGGTTCGACACTTACGCTACAGCGTACACAAGTCGACTAGAGATTCGCTGGTCTGTTTCCGGACAGATCATTTAATATTTAAGTAACATTTAGTGTTTAGTACATTGTAAATATCATTCTCTGTTTTCAGTGCCATATTATAACCAAGATAGCTCAAGGACTGCATATAATTCTCCCTCAACAGTAAATACTTATAACAGTTTACAAAAAAAATTGCCTCAGTTACATCATGTATTTCCTCAAAACTGGACCGAACATGTGAGTTTGTAATGAATTACACTAATTTCGGAAATTCATAAACCTCTAACTTGTTTTAAAACAAACGTCTAGCTTGATATTCGACCGAGTTATCGTATTTCAAAGTCATAAGGAATTTTTAGTACCTGTTTGATGTTTTGAATTAAATTTAGAATTAAATCATGTTTTAGGTAACAAATATCATCTCCAAGGGTATTACGAAGTTTGCTCTAGACATGGACGAAGCAATTTATAGAACCAGGGACAATTCGAATGGCCACAGGAGTCAAGAGAACATAGTTTTCTCCCCAATTAGTTTATCGGGAACTATGGCCATTGTTCTTTTGGCAGCAGGAGGGAAGACTTTTGACGAAGTTGCTAAAATTCTTGGCCTAGAGTCAGGTGTGGATGTTTCTAGAAACTCAGAAGTAGTTCACGAAATGTTTGGTCTCTTACTTTCAATGATTGATACGGACAAAGCCAATAATGGGCCTGAAGCCTCTTATGCAAACGGAATTTTTATTCAGGTAGCAGTACTATCTTGTATTCCATTTGGAAATAATATAAATATCTTCAAAAATTTTGTTAGTAAATCAAAGTCATTAGACAAACCCTAATTTTTCTTATTGTTTTGCTATCAGGAAGGCTATCCAATACGACCGGAATTTTCAGGAGTCAATGAGAACGTCTATAAAAGTGAAATTATAAGTTTAGACTTCCATAATCATGGAGAAAAAGCTAAGGAATCAATAAACAAGTGGGTAAAGGATAGAACTAGGGGTAAAATACCAAAAATCTTGTCTTCTGTACCGAACCCGGAAACAGACGTTATACTTGCATCAGCTTTGTATTTCAACGGAGAATGGGATCAATATTTCATAGATTTTGCTACCATGAGGTTTGTCAAATACCTGTAATAAAATTATTCAGAAACAAGCTAAATTACATGTGATAGATTTCCAAAATTTTAATGTCACGCTCTACAGGAAGCCCTTCAACATTGAGCCCGGTCAAACAGTAAATGTGGACATGATGTACAATGGAGCCGATTTTCCTTTCTATGAAGATAAAAGATTAGGTGTCAAAATATTAGGATTACCTTACAAACAGTTAAAGGTATGGAGAATAATTCAATTAGTTAATAGTTGTTGTTTTTTTCATTAGAAAATGCTATTTGCAAGGATCTTGCAATTAAAGTTAATTCAGCCTCAATATGAGTCAGTTTAGTGAATTTTAGATAAATAAAGACATAAGAATCTATTTCTTTGCTTACAGGTGACAATGTATGTTTTGCTTCCAAATGCACCCGGAGCTGCTGCATTAAAAGCATTCGAAAGAAAATTGAACCCAGACATTCTCGAAAACTTAATTCAAAATATACAAAATCAAACATGCATTGTTGGGTTTCCAAGAATGGAGCTTTCCAGTTCTTTGAGTCTGAAACGTGCATTCCAATCTCTTGGCCTAAAGACGTTGTTTGATCCAGTAAAGGCTGACTTAAGTCTTCTCTCACCAGGTCTAAACGGGATGATCCCTGATTCCTCAAAAATAGGTGGACGTGACCAGCAACTGCGACCACAGGATGGATTTTACTTCCCACCGAGACTAGGAGAAAATACGCAAGAAAATAAGACATCGAAATCGAATCCCAGCAGGATAAATTACATCAGGTATGACGATAGTAGAGGTTATACCGTAGAACAATGGGCTAATGGTTTTAACATCCAAAGAAATCCTAGAGAAAAGCACGAGAACGAAGGGAGCGAAACAGTCACTGCAGCTACGAGGGAGGACAGAGTAACAAGGCAAAGCAGACCTATCGACCAAGATTTCCTCAACTTCCTTGAATCTCACAACTTACCCTCATTCGGCCTAGATGCTCTCAGAAACAGTGCGGATATTGAAAATCCAGGATTATATGCGGAAGATGTTTTGCACAGAGTGGAAATCAACATAAACGAGAAAGGAACAGAAGCTGCGGCCGCAACTGCTGTTGCGATAGAAAGAACTGGTAGTCAAAAGAGATTTATCGCAAATAGACCTTTCCTTTTCTTCATAAGGCACGAGCAAAGTAAACTTATTTGGTTCTGGGGTTCTGTAAATACACCAACACCAAACTATCCTGTAGATAATCCCAGTTCTTAATAGAGTAATAGACTATGTAAAGTTGGTAAAACACTTTACATACAATGCCATAAAGAAAAGTACTCTTTCCAATGAAAAAAGAAGTTTTCTTTCTTTATGCAAGGTTGCCTAGTAGAGGCTTTTAAGACCAGGTATCTTTATAGAGAAGAAAATTACATTGTACTAAAAAATTATTCGTAGAATCCATCTTTGTTAGTTTTTGAAAAAAGTCACGAAAAATTAGCGGAATGAAGAAATTATTTGTGGTACACAATAGTGTTATATATTCTAAAATAACGTGTATTTTTATCTATGCTCCTGTACAGGATGCATTTTGCAAAACTATCGTATACAGTAAAAAATTAACTCAATGTTCTTATAGAAAGTAATTTTCATTATATTAGTTGAAAAAATGTACAATTTTTTGTTTTGCAACTTGTCACATTTCGGTCGTTTCGTCACTTTGTCCTATTCAGCGTTTTTGTTTCAATCAAATTTTGCATTCTGTTGCTTTTCTAAAAACTGCCATTTATTATAATATAAGGTTTTACGTCACACGGAAACCTTATGCTGGTAAATTTTTCGTGGCAAGTTCTTTCATCTTATTATTTATTCATAAATCATTATAGTCATTTGTTGGTCTAGCAACATTAAAATCTAAAATTTCATCTGATGTCAAAAATCGTACGTCGCTATCCTCAGATAGACCGTTTGTACCTCTTTTGTATGCTTTCCGACTCCTTAGAATGAAAATTGTAGCTACCACACATATGCTGACAGCAGCAAGAATTCCAATTAATGCGCCAACCCTTCCGGTTAAACCGAAAGCTGCGGTATCTGGATGCAGGTACTCGGAATTTTCGCTTGTGACGGAAATATCTGAAAGCCAAAGCAACGGTCACCTTTATAATCATATATGTGCAATGTAAAAAATGTCTTGGGGATTTTCCTCAAAATTGTGTTGACGCTAACTTCTACACACACATTTCGGGGAAGTTTTCCCAAAGTTTAGTAGGGAAAATTCCCCAAACATTCTTGTGGAATATTAACCAAAAAAGTGGTGAATATTCCCCGACATTCGATAAGGAAAATTCACTATGAAATTGTGTAATAATAGCTAAACTTCCAGGAATTTTCCAGAACTTTTAATAGGAAAAATTCTCCAAAATGTCTCGAATATTGCCTAAAACTTTGTAAAAGTAGATTTACATTATTTAGGAAAATGTCTAAACTTTTTTGGAAAATTAACCAAAAACTGTTGAATTTTCCCCAAAGATTTGATGGGGAATATGTCCTATGCTTAAAATGTCAGGTATTTATGTATGTGAAACTCCAAAAGATTTGTGGAATACTATTTTTAAAAATCTGCCCCCCTGGCGGGCACATTATCATCGTGCGCTGCGCGCGCGGCTGGTTAGCTCGGAAGTTTGAGCGCGCCCAGGGCGTGCATCTATTGAATCTCGCGCTTCGCGCTCGGATATTTATTCTTTGCATTTGTAGTGCTTTAATAAAACTTTATCAAAATATATATCTTTTAGATCGCAGTATTTTTATACGTCTTCATATTCTGAATTTTCTACCTAATTAAGTATAGTAAAAGATTAAGTTTCTCAAAGCTCTGGAGGCTTTGAGGTACGCATTCTCATCATGACACTCGTGCTGCGTGCTCGATTTTTGACAGACATTTGTAAATGTATATTTTCTGACCCACCTTAAAATAAATAAAAAACTACTATCCTTTTTTCAGATTTTTTCTCTATTTTTATGAATCGGTTGAACTTTTAACAAAACATTTAAGTTTTCGACTAAGAAGGAGGACTTTTTAACATAAATATCGAATTTTCAACAAACAGTTGCATTATTATCAAGGAAAGATGAAATTTCTACTACGACAGACGAATTTTTAAATCGAAAAGACAAATAAAAAAAACAGTTGATTTTTTACCTAAGAAAGATTTCGGTTGACTTTTCAACACCATAATATGAATTTTAAATAAATAAATTTTCTATAAAATAGTTAAATTTTCAACTAAACAGTATCATTTTAAACTGAAAAGTTTTTAACAAGATTGTTAAATTTTTATCCAAACAGTTGCACTTTTATCTAACATGAGAAAGATCCAGTTTCTACTAAAATAGACGAATTTTTTAGTTCAATTATCAAACACCAAAATACGAAATTTAAACTAGTTAATTTTATACGAAATAGTTGAATTAAAAAAAACGGTTCAATATTTTTCCCTGACCATTACTAAATAACGACCAGAATTTTAAACTTGTAATATTTTAAACCTAGAATCTTTTATAAACGGAATAAAACAATTTTAAATTAAAATTTAAAAATTTTGAATTTATTCTGTTTGACAGTTATTATCTTCATAAAAATTCTTTAAAAAAATCTCAACCCCTCCTACCACGCTTTAAATATAGTTTCAGGAAGGGGGTTCTCAACAGCCACAACCCAGCTACTCGTATATTGCTAATAGCGCGGAACTTTCCTGGAACGTTCCAGTAGAACCATTCAAGAACGTTCCCTGAGCGTGAAAAATGCCCGCCGCTTGGAAACGTTGAAGGAACGTTCCCCTGAAACGCTTAAAAAATAAATTATTGTTAATGTTATTATTATCAGTGAATATTCGATAAACCGTAAGTGATAGGATTAAATTGATCTCAGCTTATGATATGGATATCATATTACAATGTAGTATGTGCGGTACTCAAAACTAAAAAATGACATCTATTTTTACCTATCTCTTACGGTTTACGAGATAATTATTGTTAAAAATAACAATAATGGAAGGTTTTTCTCAGGTCCTAGTAGAACGCTCCTTGAACGTTCTCAAGCGGCGGACATTTTACACGCTCTGGGAAGGTTCCCGGAACGTTCCATACTATTAGGGATGTGACAGACAAGATAGGGCGAACCTTAGATTGCTCATAAATCACTACACAAAAGCGCTGCTAGACCTAATTCGAGCGTTTGAAATCCTAGACGAACATGTCTTTTGGCCTGGTGAGAATCAGAAGGTTCTACTGGGAATGCATTGTCCTAATTTGTTAGTTTCATCTAAAATAGGAGTCATTCCGAAGTTATGAGTCCAGTTTGCCAATTTCCCTTACGTCTATTAGTCTTTCGGCTAGAGGCTCTTTACCTTGAAGACCTGCTGCGTAAGTGGGTACCAACCAGCACGATTTCTGCACGTGGCCCTTTCCTGGATTTTCAAGGTCCGAGGGGAAGATTCGGACACCGGAACAACTGCGGTGCTCTTCGCTTTCAAAAACCTAGCTCCCTACTACAGATTTTCAAGAAATACAAATGCACGTACAGAAAAGAAAATTTTTCCCCATGGTCGTATACACAGGTCCGGGGGCTCTCGTGGTGAGGGAAGTCCCCTTACGTAAGCCAAAAAGTTTCGCGATCCTACCACCACGCGATATGACGCACTTTTCGAGTAGTAAAGAGTTTGAAAACGTAAACACGTTTAATAGCCTCAAAATCAGAGTAACACTGACACAACCAGAATCTTGATGCAGTCCACTGCAGATGGGCAATCTTTCAGCAAATGCCGTTTGCGACATAACGGGATAAATATATAATTTAACAAATATACAAAACAATTGTAGATACAGCAGATCCAAACTGTTTTTCCTTTCTTCGACCGTTTTAATTTTCAATCAGTATTTTAGCTAAATTCA
>NC_046662.1:7547006-7552465 GCF_010883055.1 Belonocnema kinseyi | reverse complement strand
TAAATATGTTTTTCACATGTTATTTCGGATGCTTTTATTTTGATTTTATCATTGACCGTAAGACCGAACATTTGCTGAATTTAGCTAAAATACTGATTGAAATATATAATTTGTTCAGTATTTCTAGACATATTTTTACGAAGTATTCAATCTGCAACGTTGCTAATCAGTAAGTTTTTGTTATCGAGCTTCTTTACATTTCTTAAATTTCTGGCATTCCCATTCAAACATAATTATAAATATTAACATAACACTGCTCTACTATTACACCCCCTAGTGGCAATTTTTCAATTAACCGGAAGATTTCATAAGGTAGCTTCCCACTCCACGAGAGTTCCCGGATCTGTGTATACGATCCGACCGTGATCTTCCCGGATCCACATTCAGATTAAAGTTTTCAGGAGCACACGATATTAAAAATTAAAGCTGTGTATGTCAGCATGAGGAAGCTGCACTCTTTTCGTCGCGTATTCCCAATTAAGGTGGAACTCCTACTCAACAGATAGTAAACAATTTCGGCCTTAGATTTTGTTATGGCACTAGGAAGTTCAACCTCATCTCGCCAGTCTTTCGCGATTTAAACTGACTTAAGATGGATCAAAAATGAATCTTACACCCATATGAAAGAAGCCTTTTTAACAGCCTTTACAAAACTCACTTGCGTCATATTTCTTTCCTACATTGAAAGCTGAATGATTTGATCAACATTGCGCCACCCCACAAGAGGAATTCTCAATTATACACTGTGGTATGTCAGTGTTGTTGTGTATAGTCTCAAAACAGATTCAAACGAATTTAAAGATAATTAGGAATGATAACATCCACGGCACCAAAAGCGGCGCTGCGATATCATATAAACATAGCCGCAGAAGCTATATATGGATAAAATATGGAGTAGTAGCAATAATTTAATTGAAAAGTGTGTTAAAGTCTAAAAAATGGCATTTTTGAACTTAGATAGTTTGTGTAGTTACGCAAAAGCTACAGCTGCATCCAGAAATATAATATAAGGCCAAAATATTCCTAATTCTTGTATGATTGTAATGTACAGAGCTACCATATAAAAAATCTGGAAACAGTTGAAATATATTCATTGTGCCTTTAAACCCGTAATTTAACTTCAGTACTAAACGAAATAACAGGAAGTTTAATCATTTATAGTGGCGATGAGAATTGCAATAAAGCAGTGCGTGTAGAATATATAATGTAAACATATCGTCTTTTTTTGTAGAAAGGACTTTACTACATTAAAATTAGTATTTCTAACGGATAAAAAATGTTATTGGAGTAGACATAAGTAGCTAATTCTGAAGCAATTTAAAGCACTGCCGAAAAACCCATTTTTTTGTTGTTGAGCAAGATAGATTTTAATATTTCCAAGCTTTGGCATTTTATGAGAACTTAAATTGAGCTGTTTATCCCAGTTAAAAATTCCTGTACAGGAACTTCCGGGGATCCTGCACATGTTCCTGTATATGATACTGCACACGAACCTGTACAGATAATCTTGACGGATCCTGTACAGGAATTTGGCGCAGGAAACTGTACATGGTCCTGCAAAGGAACCTATATGTGAGGTAACCTTTGAAATAATCCTATACATGTTTGTTCACTGAGCCAATTGAGCTGTGGGTTCATTTGCAAGAAGATGCTTAGAATCCTATATATGAACCTACGTAGGAACTAATCCACGAGGGTTTGCTAGTGGTTTGGCTCTCTCGATGGTGAGTTTAATCTTCAAGTGAATAAAAGGAAAGCAAATTCAAAGCTGTAAGCGACATCATTTTTCGAGATGGCTTTCTGTAAAGATACCTATGCATGTTTCTGTAAAGGATCCTTTCAAAGGTTTCTTTGATGGGTTTTTATAAGGGATCCTATACACGTTACTGTACAGGATTCAGCGCCTCAATTTTGTTCGCAAAGGAACTAGTACAGAATCATTCAGAGGTTCCTTTGTCAATGAAGGTTCCTTTGATAATCATGTAAATTTTCTTCGCTAAATTCCTGCACAGCAACCGTCAAGATTACCTCTACAGATTCGTGTATAGGAACATGTGTAGCATCCTCCGAGGTTCCTGTACGTGAACTTTTAGCTGGAATTCCCTTTAGAGTCACAACCACTCACACATTAACGCACGAAACTGGTTAATTTTCGATACTTACGTGGAAATTTCATTATTGGAGCAAACAATTATCAGCTCGGAAGTATTTTGCTCAGGGGAGCTACTTATTACAGAACTTATTTATTTAGTTGGATAATCATTTCAGTTAAACGCTATGTTTTTGCTATTTTTCGTCATGTTTTATGTGTATTTAATATATCATCCATGGCCATATTGGTTAGTTCATGTAGGGGCCGACAGGGAGCGTGCACTAAGTTTCAAGACTGGACTCGAGAAAAAAATTTAGTAAATATTTCCGTATAGGTAATTAAAAGTCTTCGAAATACGAGTATAACCCTCGAGCATCAACACACCGCTGCCAGCGTTCTTTCCATTGCTGATACCCAGCGAACACGTTCTGTTACTGTTCCAGATCAAAAAAGGAACTGTGTTCTATAATAGTTGTTACAAGATGGTGACAAAATTGTTCTAAAAAAAGGTAACCGTATTCTAGAATACTGTGAGAAAATTGAGACCGAACTGTTCTAGAAAAAAAAGATAACAGTATTCTAGAAAACAGTGACAAAATTGTAACAGAACTGTTCTAGAACTGTAACAATTACTATAGAATTTTT
This sequence comes from Belonocnema kinseyi, assembly GCF_010883055.1. Lineage (NCBI taxonomy): Eukaryota > Metazoa > Arthropoda > Insecta > Hymenoptera > Cynipidae > Belonocnema > Belonocnema kinseyi. The sequence continues at coordinate 7,549,728 of NC_046662.1, read as the reverse complement.
CTAGAACAAACTGATCACAGACGTTCTATATATTCTATATATCCCTAATTCGGATATCTCGGACGTATAATTTTTGTAGGTCGGCACTGCGTACCCGCTATCCCGGATCAAAATATATTCATAGGGATATCAAAATTTCCGCTTGGCAGGATGTTTCGACGGGTTATCTTTAGAATAACCCGGGACATAAATGGGTTCAAATCGAATATCCCGGGATATCCTATTGCTAATTAACAGTTCTAGAACTGTTATAGAATTGTTATATAACTTTTATAGAATTGTCCTAGATTTTTCACAACGCAGCGTATCAAAGTTCTAGAATTATTCTAAAAATGTTACAGATCGGTTGTCACAGCGTTCTAGATCTGTTAAACATTTTTTTATACACCATTTATAATTGAGTTCTAAGATTATTCTCGAAATGTCACAGATCGGTTGTGACACACCATTCTAGATCTGTTACAGAACTGTTACATAACACTGGTAACCAAGTTCTAGAATTCTTCTAGAAATGTTACAGGTCGTATGTCACAGCGTTCTATAACTGTTACAGAATTGTTTTAGCGTATGGGGGATGACAGAGTTACTCGCATACTCGTAACATGTTACTAACCAGTTTTAGAACACGTTCTTTTGTGTTTTACAAGAGTTTGCGCAGAAAGCTGTCAGGTCACATCGTCGAAGCTGCCTGGACCGTTGAAATCGTATCAAATCGCGTCCAAGCAGCTTCGACAAGGTGCCTTCACTGCCTTCCGCGCGAACACTTCCAGGGAGCCAATGAGCAATGGCATTATTAAAATCATTAAAATGAATAGATCGAAAGAGACGTTGAAAGACATCACTAATATAAAATCTTCCACCGTAAGTATTGAATGTATTTGATTGTGAATTAAAATTTAAATTACAGTGAATTGTACTTTTGACGATACCATCAAATGTAGAAATGAGTAGTGGGGGAGAAGGAATTATCGCGTCGTTCTCACTATCGGGAGAAAAACGTACTCAATAGAGGGAGTTCGCAGTACTGAATTTCGCAGTACCGCGACTCGAGTGTATTTCGAAGACTTTTAGTTAGCTATACAAAAATAGTTAATACATTTTTTGTTCTGAGACTAGTCTTAAAACTTTGTGAATGCACCCTGTAAATCCCCAATAGAGAGTGGCAGGATTTAAAATCTAGTTTGTGAAACGTTCCGTATTTATGAGTGTTTTATTAATAAACATCACACAATTCCATTTCTGTAATTAGCCAGCACTGAACCAGATAGGAAACGTGCGAGACACGTTACTCGCACCACGTGCGAGGCTTATGCGGACCATTTTGTGAGGGGCACGCAGGTGCAAGACATTTGCGCCGCATTTCGTGATGGGCATGATTTGCGGCACACATGCCGCGCAAATGCATTCCACTTTATGAGAGACATTATTGATAGATACTACATAAGGAAGAAGTACAGTTTTTAATCATAATAATGTGTGATTTCTAAAATGTGCAATAATTTATTTTTATTTTTCGTTTAAAACTTTAATTTAATCAATTATAAAAAAATATTTACGATATGTATACATAATAATAATGTATGTGATTTGCAAAATGTGTATGAGGGAATTAGTAAGAAGTATGGAATGCATATGCTTGAAGAATTTTAACGTGTAATGAATTTTATTTATTTATCCAACTATAATTTTTTACTTTTTTAATTTTAATATTAAATAAGTTTAAATTTAAAAACAAACGAAATTATTGATGTGTTCACAATATTAAACATTATTCTATGGAACTTCGGGAAAATATTAAAAGAATGAAAACATACATAAATAGCCTATGTCTTATTGAACTAATTAAAAGTCAATTTCTGTTTTACTGGCTTGATCATTTTTTAAATTATTTTAACCAGAAATAGGCTATTAATTTCCGTTTTCACGTTTATCATCAGTTTCCAAAGTTTAAAAAATAATAATTTATTATTGTAAACACAAATATGCTAAAATCGCATGTAGCACGACCTTCAGTTTGTGAAGTTGTGAAAAAATATTTCGTATGCCCTTGTTTCTACAATATAAAATACTTTAAAAAATTACTTGCTCTTTATTAAAAAATTTAAATCTAAATATTATTGATATACCCTCTGGACATCACAACTATCCACGCACCATACCTGCACTGACACGCCGCACGTGCGTCGCACGTCGTGAGGGTTCAAGCGCACTTCGTATCTGGGAATATCCCACAAAATAGCTTTTCTCTTCTCATAGATTACTTTAAATTCAAATTAAATAATGCTTCAAGACATAAGCTAAAAAATCTTATTAAACGTAACCTCAAAAAAAAGACGCGAAGGGTTGAAACGGATAAGACTAGACTTTTATTCTAATCATCACATTCGGGATTCGACGAATACCTGCAGCTCCATATTAACTTTAATTTCCTTTGAATCTGTTTTTATTTACTGGGTAGTTTTGTAATATAAAGCCATATGTTCATATCATTTTCTATTTAAAAATAGCTTTAGCTATCAAAAAATCGTCTCCTTCGACACATTTGCTAAAACATAAATGTGCAGTATAGTTAGGAACAATCCTAAGAAGCACAGTAATTAGTATAGTGTACAGATTCTGCGGAGTTACGAGGGTAGTTCAATAAGTCCTTAGAATGAAGTATAAAAACAATTTTTTTTGGGTAAATTTTTTTTTATTTTTCAACATAATCTCCTTGGAGCTC
>NC_046662.1:7537413-7546906 GCF_010883055.1 Belonocnema kinseyi | reverse complement strand
CTGCACCATATATCTAGTCGGGAGTGGCGCTGACTGAAAACAGATGATTTGGAGCGATTCGCGCGCCATCTGTTGGTCATTCTAAGGACTTATTGAACTACCTTCGTAGCTTTAGTGCCAGTCTTAGTTTTAATTACATAGTTTTATAGTTATTATGTTTAGATGTAAAGGGTTATGTTGCAAAGCAACTCTTACCTGTTATGTTCTGTATACAGTGTGTACTTTCATGGCAACTTAATAAAGATATATTATTATTATACAACAGAGTGTCTATCCGATAATTAATATTAAATTTCCGGCTTTTCCCGATCAGCTAAAACCCCGAATATAACAGCTAAAAAAACGTATTTTACCTTGTGTTTCATTATCATCATGTTTTGGACTATCGACGTCGTCAATCGTTATGAAAGGTGCTCTTGTTCTGACTGGTGTAACATGTACTCCCGTAACCGTACTCCTAAGCGTAGTATTTCTAGTCACGACAGTTGATGGAGTTATAATTATTTTAACTTCTGGAGGCCTGATCGTTGTTTTTGGTTGGCTAATATTTTGTGTTACGCTTGGGACAGTTGACGACTTAAATATCTTTGTTGAAAGCAACAATATTTCTGTACCGCGTGTCTCTTCTTCTCGTGTAGTTTGTAGAAATTTTGTTGTTAACATGGGGGTAGTTGTGTCCACAGCATCAGTCATTTCACTTGGAGCTTCTAAAATCCGGTAAGATATTAAAATGTATTAATAAAGAACAACTAATACCACGTGCTGAAGAAACCTCGATTAAAATACAACTTGAGTTGACTGACTAGCTGATTTAAATATTTTTTAAATGCAAAAAAAGTGAAATCACCTAAAACACAATAGTCTCCATAATCTGGGCAGCATGTTGAGTTTTCTGCGCAATCTATAGTACAATGACAAGCATCTGATAATGCATCAGAATTTGACTTCTCCCATAGTGCATTTATACATCTTCCTTGACAGCTTTGTGCAGCATTAAAAATTTCAGCTTGATCTAGGTATAAACAATGAAAACACAATTATTTATGGGTATATATAACGTTGCAAATTTATTAATATTTTGTTTAATATAATGAGTTTAATACCGTCATCGGATACTGTAACACTTGTTATATTTTTTTCGATGCACTCATTGCCTTGTAAAATTGCCACATCGTCCACGGCTATATCACTCACGTAATTTTTACCCCTCACTCCTTCTATTACAATCTATAAATACAACATTTTCTATTAAAATACAAGGAGAAAGTCAGTTAAAAATCGTTTTTCTCGAGAAGGGCAAAAAAAACGCATCTTATTACAAAAACATATGAGGGATCTTACTGAAATTACGTAACAACTCAAGTGGGGGGGGGGGGGTTGAGGCATTTTGTTAAGATTTTTTACGCTAGGAGGCAGGGGATCCGTAACTAATGTATGCAATTTTTGATAATTCGCAAAAACTTTCTCCTGAAGATTATTTTTTTGGTTATAAATTTTATTACAGTGAAACTCTTCAATAACCCTTCCGAGAATTGACGCCGCGCTGGAGGTAGGTGTAAGAGGAATCCCAAAATCAGCGCTATAGAAGAATTTTGCTGTACTTGGTTGAAAATTTAACAATTTTCTCAAAAAGACATCCTTTTGGGTTGCAAATTCAACTGTTTTTTTTTTTTTTTTTTTGAAAATTCGTCTTTTTTCGTAGAACATTAACCTTTTGTTGAAATTTCATATTTTGTTGCTGATAAGTCAAATTAAATCTTTTTTAGGTGAAAACTATTTTATCTTAAAATTTATATTTTTAAATTTAAAGTTAACCTTTTTCAGTATAAATATTGCATATTTCTTGAAAAAATGCAACTGTTTTGTCCGAAATTAAACTATTTCCTAGAAAATTTACTTTTTGTTTGAAATTCCTATTTTTTGTTGAAAAGTTAATCAAAATCGTTTCGAATGAAAGTTCAACTCTTTTTTGAAAATTGGTCTTTTTTATATAAAAATTCACCTGTTTTTGTTTTTGGTGAATTCACCTGGAATTTTCATTTTTCTTGGATAAAAATGCAACTAGTTGGTTGAAAATTCAACTATTTATTTCAAGTCATACTTTCTGGTTGAAAATTCTGCTGTTTTATTGTGCATTTGACTATTTCGTAGAAAATTTACTAGTTGTTTAAAAGTTTTTGGATAAAATAAAAAATGCAACCATTTTGTAGAGAATTCAAATATTTTGTTGAAAATTAATCCTTTTTGTTTGAAAAAAATCGTCGTTTTAAATTGACCCGTGTGCGAAAAACCCGCTGAGCCTTCTTAGGATGAGGTCCCCCGGTGAGGGCCCACATGGATGTACCACGCGTGGAAATTCTACGAGGGTCCCCTCCGAGGGCCCAGCTCGGCTGCCCTCACGGATGAACGATTAAAATTTCTAAGTCGGAAGGGTGAATATTTTATATCCTAAAAAATGGACTTAAAAAATACTTTTAAAAATATGATTGATGCGTTCTAAAATGTCAAAAAAACTATAAATACAACTGTCCCGAAAAGAATTTTTTCCTTATTTTTTTTAAAGAAAAGAATTCTAAGTTCCATCTTCATGAAAAATTGTAAATTTTCAGAAAAATGTACATTTTGTGTCAATCTTAAACGAGCAAAAACAAAATATTACGCGAAGAAAAATTATAATCGATTTATTATTTATTTATTATTGATATTTCTGTTAAAAGTTCGTGTATTTTACATTTACATAACGACGTGTAATAATAAATAATTAGAAAAAGAGACCTTAAAATTTGGTACTTAACTCAATTTTTAAACCCTCAATTTTTCCACACGGACGAAATTCAATTTTTTTAGTAAAAACTTATTTTTTGTTAAAAAATCGATATTTTTATCTTGAAAAGTCAATTGCAATCTTTTTTAGATGAAAATTCTATTTTTTGAAAATTGCTTTTTTTAAATAGAAATTCATTTGTTTTAACAGAAAATTCAAGTACTTTTTCAACAAAATTATCTTTTTGATTTAAAAATTCATCTGTTTAGGTAAAAATGTATTTTTTTCTATAATAAAAATGCAAAATTTTAATAAAAATGATGCTTCTTTGCTTGAGTATTCAACTACTTTGCTTGAAAGATTTGGTTGAGTCACTTTGTTAAAAAATCATTTATTTTCTTGAAGATTTATATTTTTAGTTGAAAATTCATCTCTTTGGTTGAACGTTTAACCATTTTATGAAAAAATAATCTTTGTTAATGAATAATTTAACTATTTAGGTAAAAGTAAAACTACATTGTTAAATTTTTTTATTGAATTTTTATGTTTTTGGTTGAAAAATTATCTGTTTACTGGAAACGCTTTTTTTGGGTTTATGTTAATTTTTTAACCGAAAATGTATCTTTTCTAATTTTTTAAAGATTGATCTTTATTAGTTGAAAATTCTCCTCTTCCGATAACAAAATAACAATTTTATTGGTTTCAAATTTTATGTTTGTTGGTTAAAAATCTACCACTTTCGTGGAAAATTACTTTTTTGCTTAAAGTCATATTTTGGTTTGAAGATTCAATTTTTGTAGAGAAAATTCGTCTGTTGGCTTGAAGGTTCAACAATTGCCGTAAACTTTTATTTCCTTCTTGAGTGAAATATTTTGTTGAAAATTCCAGTCTTTTGTTAGAACTCATCTTTTATAGTAAAAAGAGATTTTTTGTTTAAATTAATCAATTTGGAAATTAAAAATTTTAATCTGAAATACTGTTTCATTCCATTTATAAAAGTTACTATGTTAATCCTGAAATGGTACACTGGTGCGAATTCGCACCCGAAGTTTTTTCATATTGTTGAGATTAACGCAAACACAGCTGCAGCGGATTATCACCATATATATATTGAATATGTTTGTTAAATATGTGTGATGTATGCTAGGTGTTTATTATATGCTCAATATATTAAATATTAACATTGCAAACAAACCAATTCGCACCAGTGTACCGTTTACGTATGTTCAGGTGGAGTGTACCATTTGCCAGTTAAAAATATTACAAGATTAAAATGCAGTTATTTGAATATTAGTGATCAAGGAAAATGAAAAATTAGTCAAGAAAAATGAAAAATGAGGGTAGAAATATTTTGTTATGGTTTGTCACAGGAGGGGGGGTCTGAGAGAGGGCCTATAAGCCGTTACGTAATTTCAGTAGTCCCTTAGAAGCTTAGGAATGACCTATGTATTAATACTGGAAAGGACTATGAATCTAATGAAAATTTCGAAGAGTATAGTTTCTTCTTATAAATAAATAATTTATTTATTCTCATGGGATTCTAACCTGGAAGTTACTATCGACTTGTGGTAAATTAAACATTCCCTTTAACCATTGATTTCCCTGATTTCCTTCTTTATTAAACATGAGTCTTGGGATAGATTCCTCTGGTTTGAAGTACACTCGTAAAGCACCAATTGTATCACCATACATGTGATACCTGCATAAAATAAATTGTTTTAATACAAACCATCTTAATATCATTAAGAAGAAATTACAATAAAGCAATTACCAGAAAGAAAAACATCCTGACTGAGTGAGCGACGAGTTATAAATGGGTGACATAATTCTGGCAGTATCATTAATCAGACGCCCGGATGCTTCAATATACAGATAGTATCCTGCAAAACAAAAGGTTTCAATTTCTGTGCCTTTTTTCAGAATCCCTCAATAATTACCGGAGTTTCCTCGACCCAAAGTATGGTCATACGTTGGACCAGTCCCAATGTGGGCACTCGGCGTTTCAAAGTTGTGTCTCCGCCAGTCAAAATCATGTTTTGGGTCTTGCTCCCACCAGCAAAGATCTGGCTTTTCAAAGTCACATGATGTCGGTGCAACCTCCGAAGTATCTAGCATTTAAAAAATCATAATTTGATGATGGCTTAAATTGACGGTTTTGGCAAAGAGCATTTGAATGTGAAAATTCTACAGCTAAACTGATGCTTCTCCATCCTAAGTTTCTAGAATGTTCTCAGAGGGTCCCACTGACATCACAAAATAAAGTTAAGCAATTGTGAGGGAAGAGTTAGCGTAAACAACTTCAAGGTCATCTAACATCTCAATTAAGTATTTTGCGTAAACACTTTCAAGGTTATATTTTGATTTTTTCTTGCATTTTCCACTGTGTCATAATTATATGATACAAATAATTTGATGTGAAATGTTTGATTCAGAAAATAAATAATCTTGAAGTGGTTTACGCAAATTCATCTCTCACAATTGCGCAATATCATTTTGTGACGTCATCCGGGCCCTTTGAGAATATTCTAGAAACTTAGAATGGACACGAACCACGCCAGCTGTGGAAAAGCAGGAAAAGTCTCGATTATGATATGATTGCTTTTCCTCACAACACTCACATCAAAATATCTCTTAAATATGTAACGCTTCCATTTAATAATATCTTTTTTAACGTTATAATTAACAAGAAGATTTCTTTTTAAATTTAAAAGACAATTCTGCATACAAAAGAATTAGATTTTACATGAAAAGTATGTTTTTCAAATTGAATTTTCATGAAAATAAAAATATGATTCATTATAAGGCAGGAAATTTTGAGTGTTGAAAATTCAACTATTTGGTTAAAAAATTAACGTTTTTGCTCAAAATTGATATTTTCCGTTTGAAAATGCAACTTTTTTTGGTCGAAAATTCATCTTTTGGTTTGAAAATGCAACAATTCGATACAAACTTGATTTCTTTTTGGTTAAAAATACAACTGTTAGGTTTAAAATTAATCTTATTTGTTTAAGGATTAAACTTCTTTGTTAAAAAATTCTTTCTCATGATCGAAGATTGATCATTTTAGTTCAAAGTTGTTTTTTTTTTGGCATTGAGGGGGCTGAAAATGAATTATTATGACGGAAAATCAAACTATTTGATTTTTGCTTTAAAATTTTGCAATTTTTAGAATTTTAAATTGACTTTGATGTATTTCCCAAATTAATTTTATTTCAAAGAAATTATTCTAATATTTTGTGAAAAAACCTCCTAATTTCATGTAAAGAGTAAAAAAACCAGATTATGAAGAAAGTTTATACTTCGACAGTAGGGCGCTGTGCCATTCCATTGTCTACCATCACAATAAATTTCAGATGAGCCAATTAATCTGTATCCAGGCTCACAGAAATACATTAGTACTGCACCATCATATTTTGGGGCAACCATAGAATGATCTGGTTTGGGAAGTTCAGGACACTGTGAATCTGAAATTAAAGTTTTATTATTATTAGAATATGTCTACTTAAATTCTAAAAAAAATTACTGACACAATTCTAGGGTTCTTCCAGACATCTCTAGATTTTTCGATAGTAGATAAGTAAGCCCGGTTATAATTGTAGATGTCGTTTCGAACACAGTTACCGACATGAAGAACATTCCATAGCTGAAGTGGTTCGTGTCCGTGCTAAGTTTATAGAAGGTTCTAGAACATTCTCAGACGTTACTGATAGCGTCATAAAATGATATTGCGCAATTGTAAGTAACGATTTTTGTCTTAACAGCTTCAAGGTAATTTATTTTCTCAATTATTAGAGTTATGAGAAACACAAGGATGAATTATTGCTTTCTTAAAGGTTAAACATTTATTAAAAAAGTAATATCTTGATTTAATGCAATGTGTAATTAAAATCATGTATAATCTTGAAGTTGTTTACGCAAAATTCGTTTCTCATACTTCCGCAGATTAATTTTATAATATCTAGAAGAATTCTCTAGAAACTTAGCATGAAAATTAACCCCTACAGCTGTAGAATGTTCTCGTTGCCGGTAAGATATGTTTCGTGGTCTTCTGTAATATATCTGCATCTTTGTTTTAAAGTACTTCCCCACCCAATACTTTAAGCTTCTCCCTCTCCCTTCCCAAACTTCTTCATCATTTACTTCCCCCTACCCTGATTTTCCTTCACTCACCCTATCCCATCCTATCTTCTAACTTCCCTTACCCTCACTTCTCCTACTTCCCCTACACTCATTTCCCCTCACGTCCCCTTATTCCCTATCCATAATTTCTCCTGTCCTCATTATAGCTCACTTCCTCTACTTCTCATAACTTCACTACTTCCTTATGGCTAATTTCCGCTCAATTCCCCAACTTGCCCTTTCTTCATTTCCCCCACATATTTAACTTTCCTTCCCACAATTACCCCTCACTCTCCCTACTTTCTCTCCCCAACCTCCTTTCACGTACGCTATTTCCCTTACAATCATTTTTCCCCATTTTCTCAAACCTACCTTGACTACTTCACCAACCCTAATTTTCGCTTCTTTCCCTTTACATAATTTCCACCACTTTCTCTACTTTCCCTTATCTAATTATCCCTGACTCTTCCTAATTTCCAACCCCTATTTTTGCTCAATTTTCCTACTTCTCCTAATATCATTTCCCCTCACTTCCCCAACCATCACTTCAACACTTCCCTTACGCTCCCTTGCGCTCACTTCCGCTCACTTCCTCTAATACCTCTTCATTGATTTCTCTGCACTTCACTACTTCCCCACTCCTTATTTACGCTCACTTTCCCTTCTTTCCCTTCCTTTATTTCTTCTCACTTCCTCTACTTTCCTTTCCCTAATTGCTCTTTACTCCTCTTACTTCTCCACCTTTAGTTTATCTTACTTTTCTACTCCCCTGAAGTCATTTCCCCTCACTTCCTCTACTTTCCTTCTGTAATTACTCCTTACCCATCCTACTTCCCCACCATTAGTTGCTCTCTTTTTTCTACTTGCTTACATTCATTTCCCCTCACTTCTCCTTCTTGGAAAAAGTACGGTGGACGGAAGAACACCCGACCGAAACTATAAGTGCCTCTGACCGGGAATACGAAACCCTACAAAGGACAACTAATTTCTTATTCATACAATTTTTTAAGAATATTTTATGATTGCAGGATATGATTATGTATACTTGTATCATCACTGCTAAATAATTAATGAATAAATTGTACTAAAAATATAATTAATCCATTTTTAAATTCTTTGCTAATTTAATTTATCAAATTAATCGCGCACTTACTAACACATGCAGGCGTGGGTGCGTCCCACTGTCCATTTGTGCAAGTGGAATATCTGTTGCCTACTAGAGTATATCCATCAAAGCACCGAAATCTGACAATTCGTCCTCTCCCTCTTATACGCAAACCTCCATTTTTAAGATGTACCGTTGGACACCTGTCTGAGGAAAGAAATAATTTTTAGAGAATAAATTTTTAATATTCCATCCTATCTAAAGTATTAATTGTAAAGAAGTTCTTTGTAATCTCGCACCCATTAGTAGTTATTTTATGAGAATTCTAGTGATTATGGATCGGTAAACTGTCAGTTATCAATAGTCGGCTATTGATCTATCTGTAAGGTCCGAACCTGACATGAAATCTTGATTCGGTCAACAAGGTTGGCCCCTGCAATGCTGACCGACATATTATATTCTGGGGATTTCCCTGTTTCCGGGAAATCGATTATTATTTTCCAAAACCAAAGATATTATAAACGTAGATGCGGTGCGGGCTTAGTTGCCCGCCATAAATATAGACGGCGCGTTCGGCGAAAAAAGTCACTTCCCCTCTACACACCGCCACCCGTAGATAGCACCCACGAAGTCCCATCGATATATTTTGCCAACAGCCACTTGGAGCGCTGTAAGCAACTCTCAGTAGGCCCCTCGAGGCGCACTAATGGTTACTTAGCTCGGACAAGAACCATTTGGATTGAAAGTAAATTGTCAATTAAAATATGTTTACATTTGTAACTTTGCAAAATATGGTTATTTTAATAAATACCACAAATATAAGTCGATGAGCAATTTATATTACGGTTTCATATATTTTCCACTAATTCTAAAATTATTAATCATAATTTTCATTCAATATATTGTCTATATATAGTTCTTTAATATCTCCAGTGGGCACAAAATTTAGCGACGTTTTTACGACATCGTTACGACATATTTACGACAACTTTACGATATCCTATGTCCATGCCGTTAAGTCGTCTTTATGATATCGTAAATATGTCGTATGATCTCACGATGTCTTTACGATATCGCAAAGACCCTGTAATGACATGGACATAGGATGTCGTAAAGTTGTCGTAAAGACGTCGTAACGATGTCGTAAAGACGACGCCAGCTGTTGTGCCCACTGGGTTATTTAGTTTTTATTTTTATTTTTGTGGTCTGCAATTTCTACGGATTTTTTTAGACTATTCGTCTAATCAAGTTCTCGTATGTATTTTCCTTTCTCAATTATTATATGTATTCTAACGTTTTTATAAAAATATAATTATAATTCCAAGTGATAGAAAAATTGTTCTTTCGGTTTTTAGATGTTAAGACGGCAGTTCCAAGCCAAATTACGTTTCGCATTGGCAAACAAAATTAGACGAACAGTATTTCACTGGCACATTCATAAAAGATATCATGTTCCATAGAGTATATTTTAAAATAAACATGAAATTATTATAATTGATACAGCT
>NC_046662.1:7498966-7537313 GCF_010883055.1 Belonocnema kinseyi | reverse complement strand
TTATTTAAGTTTTTCAGGACTTTTAAATATATTTATAATGATTCCCATGTTGTAAAATTTATGTAAAATTCTGCAAAAAAGTTGCCTCAAAATCTTCCAGATTTTTTTACAATTTTATAAATATTTTTAAATTTTTGAAATACTTTCGACACTGTAAACTTCCCGAAATAATAAAATACTGAAACCTGAAAATCCCGAATTTAGAAATTCTAGAATAATGAAATTCTTGATAGTTTACAATATTATCGAATTTGAAAATTCCCGAATAATACAACTGCAGGCCGAATGCTGTCAATGATAAAATATACAAACTAGAAAATTCCCGAATTACAGAAATTGAGAAAACAGTTTTGTGATCAATATTACTTATTTATTAAAAATACAATAATCAAATATTTTAATTATAGTTTTGTTAAATGTTTAATTTTTTTAAATTATTGTTTTAATTTAAAATAGCAATAATTGTATAAAAATGTGATACAAACAGAAATTTAAAACACGTGAGCTTCAAATGAAACAAACTTTGCAGGATTCAATGCAGGCTGATACAACGCGACTTTTATTTTTATTTTTATAAATAATAATTTTATTTTTGTGAGAGTTTTCTGTAAAGCACAAAAATACAATGAAAATTTTTAAACAACTTTTTTTGTCCAAAAATACATTTGTTCAATTATTGTTATTTTAAATTCAAACAATAATTTTTAGAAACTTTAAACATCAAAAAAGTTTTTCTTTGGTAAAAATATTTTATTATGCTATTAAAATAAAAATTTTTAACAGACTATTGTTTAATTGCTCAAATTATGGAGTTGTCTAGCCCGGATATTGTATAATTCGGAAATTTTGTATCGGCAATTCTCAAATTCGGTAAAATTGTAAATTGTCGAGAATTTTCCAATTCGGGAATTTTATATTTCGACAATGTTATAATTTCGGAATTTTTACAGTGATGTGGGAATTTTATTTTTCGGAAAAAGCAAATGAAAAATCTCGAAAAATAAAATTCCGGATACTGTATTATTCGTAAATTGAAAAATAACCAAATAATAAAATTCCCAAAATTATAAAAGACCCGAAATATAAAAGTCGATTTGGAAAATTCACGAAAAATAAAATAAATAAAATTCCGGAGAATAAAATATTACCGAATTTAAAAAATCCCCGAAGGAAGTGGCTGAATTATAAAATATCCGAACTTAAAAATTCCTGAATTTAAACAATTCAAAAAATTGTTTATTAAATATTATTTATTTATTGAAAATACAATAATCGAATATATATTTCTGGATGAAAAAATTTGTTTGAAAGTATGCATAGTATTTGAAAAAAATATAAAAAAAGTTCTGAAAAATCAAAAATTTTATTATTAAAAAAAATAATAAAAATAAATTTTGATTTAAATCATTGGTGAATTGAATCCTGCAAAGTTTGTTTTAAAAATGCTATTATGTAAGTACGAAGAAAATTTAGACAGAACATTTTTTTCTTTCAATGCGCACGTGTTCTTAAAATTATGTAATTTTCAAAATAAAGAGTCAACATTTCAAAAAATTTCAAAATCATCAAAAGTATCAATTCTCTTTTAAATTATTTCAAATCTTTTTAAATTATTTTTAAAATTTTTCGGAAATTTTAAATGTCTTTTAGACTGATTCCCATTTTTCCTAACATTTTTGTAAAATCCTGCACACAAAATTGTTTTAAGAGCTTCCAGATTTTTTCTAATATTGTAAATCTTTTGAAATGTTTTAAAATATTTTTAAACTTTCTCTTTGAGTTATGTACTTTTTTAAAATACAAAATTATTTTAAATCTACCCAGAAATTTTTATTGTTTTCCTAATATTTAAAAATTCTTGAGAAGCTCCAAATTTTGTTCTTTTCTTTGAAACATTCAGAAACCTCCAGCTTATTTGATTTTTTTAGAATTAATGCTTATTTAACTGTTCTTTAAGAATCAAAATGAAATACTTTTACCTTCGAAATACTAATAAAAAAATAAAACAATTATAATTGTAATATTCCAAGTTTAAATTTGTCACTCTGAAATTATTACAATTCATTCTCAAATTGCTTACTATAGAAAATAGCTTTTTTTTAAATTTCCAAACCAAATAGATTAAAAATGGAATATTTAATATTGAAATAATACTTCAAAAAGATTTTGAAATTGAATAAAGGCGTTTATTTATGAAGCCATTAATGCGAACGTCTACACTTGTGTCACTACTAAGGCTTTCGAATTAAATTAGTTCAAATTTTAACGTTAAAATATGTGAATTATATCATTTTAGATCTAGAATCACCTTGTAAAATCAATCACTTAAAAATTTTCATTACTCGAACTCCAGTTCAATTTTCAAATTTACTTTCATTTCCCAATTTGTCCCGGTCGCGAGTCTAGCTCAATATTTAGAACAACTTTCATTTTTTTGAAATTTTAATTTTTCGGTTGTAACTTACGGGACAATCATTTTATTCTTTGAAAGATTTTCTACAAATCTTGTTGATAATTTTTATATTCTCATCCAAAATGAGAAGGTATTAGTTTTTTTTATAAAAAATGACTTTTTCTTATTTCATCAAATGTCTACGTTTTGAGGCCCATTGAGTCAGAAAAACAAGTTTTTACGTCGGGGTCTGTTTGTCTGTCCGACGTCGTCGTTGTTGTCTGTATTCCGAATAACTTTCCAAAGACTGGTACGATTAGATTGGGCTTTGGCACACTGTTTGAGGGACCAAAAAGAAAGCTCGAGTTCGTTAAACAACCATTTTTGATAAAAGTCCAAAAAGTTGTAGCTTTTTCAAAATGTTGACACCACTTTTTTCAAAATTTGAAAATTCTATTCACAGCCATTTATGGTAAAAAAATATGAACAATTTATCCCTACAACTTCTTTTGATAAAATCAAACTTCTAAATTTATCTGCTATATCATCAGAAATTGTACCTTACCGACAATAGATCACACCCCAAACCATGAAGGCAGAAGATCCACACAATATCGATTAAGTTAAGAATCTTCAATAACAGAAAATGCTTAACGTCTTAATAAGACTAGATGGAAAATAATATTTTTAAATTAAAATTAAAATTATTTCTTAAATAAATTTAAAAATTATGAAATAATTACTTGTACCATTAACACCTAGCTAAAAATTGGCGTTCTGTTCTTGAATTAAGAGATCTTATTCTGATCCCTCTAATAGCTTAATTGGAAAAGCACCTGACCGGAAATCAGAAGATTTGTGGTTCGATTCCCAATGGAGTGAAGATGGAGTAGGATCTTTTTTTCAAGAAATAATTTTAATTTTAATTTAAAAATCAAACTTACCAAAATTAAAGGATTTTTAAAATTCAAAAACCAAACGAAAATGAACATTTGCAGCAAAAAAAAGCTCGATATGGAAAAAAGTCAACAGTCGAAAAACGGTACTTTTTCAAGACCCCATGATTATTTTATCACATTCTCATCCATAATGAGAAGAGTTTTATGCGAAAAATGACTTTCGCGAATTTCATGAAATTTCGACGTTTTGAGGCTCCTTGAGTCAGAAAAACAAGTTTTTACGCCGGTATCTGTCTGTCTCTCTGGCGTCTACGTCGTCGTTGTTATTGTGGTTGCTGTATATCGGATAACTTTCGAAAGAATAGTCGGATTGGATTGTGCTTTCAGACACAAATTTTTTATTTTAAGAAGTGTATGTAAAAATTGTACTATTTTTATTTTTATAACAAATATTTTTCTTCAATTAAATTGTTGCAACATAAGTGTTTCGAAGAGATTTTTTAAAAATCTTTCGGGGGATAAAATTAGTATTTATAGGTCGACGAAGGTTTATTTTCTTTAGCAAATTTGGTGAAGAAATCCATTCTATTGTCTGACAAATATTCTTTGTAAATCAATATTTTTCACACAAAATTACCCGGAGTGACCTTCAATTATAATTTTATAAACGTAAAAAAAAATTTGTAATGTTTTCTATGAAAAACACAATCACTGAGTGACAGGACGAAATCGGAAACAATAAGAGTCAATTTATTCAGGAACAAGCTTTTTAAACAAAAATGACCTTGAGTGAACCTTTAATACATATTTGTTAATTTTTGAAAAATCAGGCGTTATTTTCTTACAAAAAAAAAATAATTTGTGGGGAGGGGGGGGGGTGACAAATGATAAAAAAATAAATAAAACTTGAAGTTGTACGATTTTAATTTGTAACTAAATAATTTGAAAGGTTTCAATCTAAAATATTTATCTAAATATTTTTAAAATTGCTGTTCTGGAGACTAAATAGCACTTATTATTTTATTTAGAAATCACAACCAAAATTGTTAAAAAAAAGTTTTTACAAGAGTTTTAAAAACCTTAAAAAAGGTCAGAGGTTTTAATAGTTCCATTTATAGTTATAAATTACAGTCGTAAAAGACCAATAAAATGTTTTAATTAATTTATATATAAAACAAAAAACCTTTGTATAATTTAATCTAAATGCAGTTGCAAAAATTTAATTTGAAATGCGTTGAATTCAAGGTATAGTTTAAAAAGAAAACTGAAAGCAAAGGATCGACTTTCAAAAGAAGCGAAAGAAAGTGACTAGCTAGATTGCAAATGAACATGGAAAATGGTGTATTTTCGCATTTTTAAATTTTAAAGAAAAAATTTTTCGGGTTGTAACAATTTCGAATCCCAGAATGTTATTTTTGACCCAACCTATAACTTATAATGAAAATTCTGAAAATTCGAAAAATAAGGCTGTATTCTGAAAATGAAGCAATTTTAACGTTAAAATTCAAGTTCTTAAACTGAAGGCCTAAAAATTTGCAAATTTTACAATTAGTATTGTGTAAATTGTATTGGTACCTTAAAAGAGTATAAATAATTCTTAAATTAGTTTTCAAATTTTCTGTAGTTTACCCTTTTTACATACATAGAAGTCAAAAAAGCCTACCCAATTTTTTCAAATTTCAATCACTTATTTTATGAGAAAAAATCACCCCGGTTTGCCAGTAACTGAAATGGATTAGAAAAAAATCGCCAAGACCCAAGAATAGAAATTGGATGTACAGCGAATTTTAAAATTTTTAATTGTGATTAACTTTGTGATATCAAAAATTTCCATACAATTTTTTTTTATTAATATTGTAGGAAAGAATCAACACGATCGAGTGCCAAAATTATAATTAGAGCAAATTTTCTGTAATTCTATGGGGACGGCTGAAATATCCCGAAAAATAAAATTCCCGATTCGGTAAAACTCTCTGTCCCGAAAAATACAATTCCAAATTTAATGAAACTCCTGAACAGTTTATAATATTAACGAGTTTGAAAATTCCTAAATAATAAAACTCCTCAAATAAAATTGTTTCTTAATCAATATTAATTATTCATTAAAAATATGATAATAAAATATTGTTGTCAAATAAATTTTGGTTCAATATTTAAAGTGTTGAAAATTATTGTTTGAATTTAAAATTAAAATTATAAAAAAAAATTTACAGACAAATTAATATGCAAAAACACGTGTTTTTTAATTAACATTTCGATTTTTCGGAAGAACTTTTGTGATTTAAAAAATACTATATACATTTTCAACCAAAATATCTTATCCAGAAATAATTTTGTTTTAATTATTGTTATTTTAAATTTAAACAATAATGTTTAAACACTTCAAACATGAAAAAAGTTGTTTCTTTGATATAAATATTTGATTATTTCAATTTAAAGAAATATTTGTCAAAGAAAAATGTTTTCAGCACTTGTTTATCTCGAAATGTCTTTCTATATTGGTTTTTTTAAAATTAAAAATATGATTTTTCGAGAACATTTTTTCTATAATTAAAAAAAGACTATGTACCGCATCTACGTTTATAATATCTTTGCTACCACACTATAAATTGTGAATATTTTTACAATTTTTGACGTACCGACAATAAAATATCTGGGAACATTTTTAATATTTTATTTTAAAAGATTAATTTTAAATTTGTAAGATTTGAAAATATGGCCAAAAATAATTGCGAAAATATTCAGGCAATTTTCTTAATTTTTGCACGAATAAAAAAATTTAGGATCACTTGGAATTTTTTCAAAAGACTTTCCGAAGTTTTAAATAGATTCCAAACATTTTCAACAAAATTTAGATTTTTTAAGAATTTCAAATAAAACTTTAAAGCTTTTGAGGAGTTTGGAAGGTTTTAAGAGAATATCATTTTTTTGAAGGTTCCAAATAAAATTTTAATTAAATATTTATTTCGAAAAACTAATCTTAAGAAAAGATTTTAAAATGTTCAAAATAATTGTCTAAAGTTTCTAAAAAGAATGTATAAAATTTGGCATGTTTGCCAAATTAAACAAGAGATAAAAAAGTGTAAGAAATATTTAGAAGTCTTGAAAAGGGTTTAAAAAATTATAAATTTGAAAATATTTTTACAAAAAATAGTGTGAATTTTTCAAAGCATTTGAAAGGTTTGAAGATAACAAAAAAAAATCATACGATTCCTGGGAATATTTAAAGTGATTTTTTATTTTTTTAAATTAATTTTCAGAGAAATTGAAAAATATTTTTAAAAATTGAAAAAAAATTCGCACAATTATAAAAAACAAATCTGAAAGATATTAACACAATTCCAGGAATAATTCTAATCACTTTGAAATTTATTTAGGAATTTGAGAAGTTTTGGAAAACTTAGAACCATTTGAGAATTTTGAAAGATAGCTGAAAATTCAAAAAATATTTATTTTTTCAGGCATCAAAAAATCCTAAATATTTTTTGGACTGACTCAAACTTTTCTTCAAAATTTATAAAATCCTGTAAAATAATTTCAAAATTTTTCAGAAATTTTGCAGATACTTTTTGGACATATCTGAAATCTTAAAAAATCTTTTTTCCATTCTCACGGGAACAATTTTGTTCAAAAGTCGTTTTTTCGCTTAGAAAATTGTTCTCTTTTGGTAAATATTTCGTATTTTTTAAAATTAAAATTTCAACTTTTTGGCTGAAGATTCATCTATTTTGTTGAAAATTCGTTTCGTCTTTTGGATGAATTCAAATATTATTTAGAAATTTCGAAGAAATAATTTAAAAGCTTCTTAAGAATTTTCAAAGTTTTCAAGAGAAAAAAATGTTTTTAAGATTTCTCGAAAAGTTTTTTATGATTTTTCTAAAGAAAATATTTTTAAATTTTTTAAAAGATTTCCAAAAACGAATCTGGAATATTTTAAGGCGTTTTTGCAGAATTTTTTTAAAATTTCAGAAAATTTCAAATCATTTTAAAAGATATACGCATACAAGTTACAAAAATTTAACTTTAAAATAAAATATTCTTAAATTGTTTCAATTCTCTCGGAAAATACTGGAAAAATTATATTTATATAATCTTAAAACAAAAGAAAATAAATAGTCATTCGAAATGTTTAAAATTTATCTTTTTAGGTAGAAAATCAATTTTCTGAAGGAAAAATTCGAGGATTTGGTTGAAAATACAATAATTGGTAGAAAATTAACTTGTTGCGGAAAATTTACAGATTTGGGTTAGAAAAAATACTTTTTCGTAAAAAATTCGTCCCTTTTTGAAAAAATTTAATGTTTTTTGATTAAAAATACAATTGGTTGAACATTAATCTTTTTGTTTAAGGATTCTACTATCTTATTGACTATTTTGTTAAAAAGTCGTCTTGTTCGCTTGAAAATTTAAAAATTTGATTGAATTGTTCGTTTCTTTCTTTACTCAAAAGTTTTGTTTTGTTGAAACTGTAACTATTTTGTTGCATATATATTTTTTTGGTTTAAAAATTCATCTTTTTCTCCAGAAATTGAACCTTTTTTGTTAAAGATATACAACTGTCTGCTTAACAATTAATCTCTTTTGGTTAAAAATTCTTTTTTTTTGGAAAATTGAATTGTATCGTATAAAAATTAGTATTTTCGTCTCAAAATTTCAAGGATTCATTAGAAATATTAACCATTTGATGTCAAATACATGCGTTTGGTTGAAAATTCATCTTTTTTGGAAGGAAAATGTTTTTTTTTGTAAAAATTTAATGGTTGGGTGAAAAATTAATCTGCTTTAGTTAAAAATTCAAGTGTTTCGATAAAGATTCATTTTGTTTTTGTTATATCTCACTGTTTTTTATTTCAAATTTATATATTTTTTGTTTAAAAATACAATGTTTTGGTTGTGAATTAATCTAATTTAGTTGAGGAACGATTTTTTGTTTAAAAATTTTACGGTCTGGTTTGAAAATTTGTGTTTGTTCAGTTTTTATTTGAAAATTTAACTGTTTTATTAAGAACTCAACTGATTGACAATTTTCTTCTTTGTCGAAAATTCGTTTCTTTTTTTGGGGGGCAAATATTCTAAATTTTTTTTAGTTAAATGGAAATCAGCTTTATTTTTGAAAATTCAAATTCCTGGATTAAAAATTCAACATTTTCGTTGAGAATTCATCTATTTTAGTTAAAAATTTAATTACTTGACTGAAAGTTGAACTAATTAAAAAAAAATTAATTTCCTTTTTCGAAATTTCATTTTTTTAGGTAAATATTGAACTTTTCTTTTCAAAAAATAAATTTTTAATTGAAAATTTAACTATTTCATATTTAGTTGCAAATAAATATTTTTTCGTCGAAAATTCATCTATTTCGTTAAAAACTAAATTCTTTTGTTGAAAGATTCATCATTCTAGGTAAAAATGTGTTTCAGTTGAAAATTTAACTACGAAGTAGAAAATTCATGTATTTTGTTGAAAATTCGTCTTTTTGGTCAAGAATTGAGCTATTTGAATGTAAATTCATCTTTCTAGGCTGAGAATTCAACTAATTAATTAAAAAATTAACAATTTAGTTGAAAATTAGTCACTCTGGTTTGAAAATTATTTTTTTTGATAAAAAATTTCTTTCTCAAGAAATTTTTTTTTTGGCAGGTGCATGCATATAAAAATTTATGACTCTTCCATTTTTTATTCGGATCCAATTTTTTTCGTTTGAATGTAGAAAAATACATATTATTAATAGCAGTTTGAAAATATTTCGAAGTTTCTGATATTTTTCAACTTTTTCACATTTAACAACGATATAATGAAATTTTGCTTAATGCAATACCTTTTTGCTCCATAAATATTGAAAGAAAGTTTTATACCGTGTGTGATGAGTTTTTTTATTAGAATTGTTTGGAAATTAACAGAGTTATCGGAAAGTATTTGTAGTGCTTATTATACGATTTCATATTTTTGACTAAAAGAACTGGGTATTGCCTTCGGCGAACGAGCGGAAATTTCATATCAGCTTTCGCCGTAGTTGGAAATTAATCTGATAAATGAGCTTAAAATTCGATAACTCAGTTAAATTTTAACCAATATTAATCAAAAATAGCTCATTATACGTGGAATTGAACGCACTTTCAATTTATA
This sequence comes from Belonocnema kinseyi, assembly GCF_010883055.1. Taxonomy (NCBI): domain Eukaryota; kingdom Metazoa; phylum Arthropoda; class Insecta; order Hymenoptera; family Cynipidae; genus Belonocnema; species Belonocnema kinseyi. Next base: position 7,527,898 of record NC_046662.1, on the reverse strand, counting down.
TTAACAGTAAACAATTATTGATTTTCACAAAATGTTATTAAATTGTTATTGAAGTGTAGGGGAAACCTTCCTACAGTGGATAATTCAACCTACAGTGGATAATGCATAATTTATAATACTAATATATGCAAAATAATTAATTTAATTTAATTATTAGTTAAGGCACTGTACGTATTGCATTTGCAACGAAAATAATTAGTTTTTTGCAAAATAGTTAATTTTTGAACCAAAAAATTGGTATTTCAACCAAAAGGTTAATTTTCAAACAAAAAGATTAATTTTCCGAAAATTAAAAAATTAAATTTTAAGTTAGAAAAATGGTTTAAAAATAAATAAATTTCAGTAAAATAGTTTAAGCTTTTATCAAAGAAATAAATTTTCAATCCAAATTATAAACCTTGAACACAAAAAATGAGTTTTTAATCAAGCAATTTAATTCTTAACCGTAAAGTAGTGTTGTATTCTTAACCGTGAAGTAGTGTTTCCAGAACGTGGGATTTTTCTGCCCCCACCACTTTCCCATCTGGGAGAAACACATGCAAATGTAGCGTGTCTGTGAAACGGCTCTGTTACCATGCTGCGAAGACCAGCCTCGCGTAAAGCCGAAAATGCACGAGCACGAATCCGAGCTCTCCCGACTTCACCAATGACGATCTAGCTACTCTTAGATGTAAAAATATGTAGGAGACAAGATTTCAGGGCCTAATATAAATATAAATACATTTTTAGCTCAAATTGTTAATTTATACTTATGTTTGCATCTGAAAAATTAATATTTAACCCTATAAAAAAACAGAAATTTTCAGTCAAAGAAATAAAATTTCAAACAAGAAGAATAATTGGCTACCAAAGACGATGATTTTTTAACTAAAGAAATAAATATTCAACCAAAAGTGGACTACTTAAGTTTTCAAGTAAAAAATTGAGTTTTCTGCTAAATAATTCAATTTTTAATGAAAGAAATTAATTTAGAAAAAAAAGATTAATTTTTAAACGAAAATGGAACAGTTAAATTTTCAGTTAAAAAAATTAATTTAGAATTAGAAAAACAATCGAATCTACACCAAAATAGTGAAATTTCCAACAAAGAAATGAAATTACGAACAAAAAGACTAATAATATTTTTAAAACGAGGAATTTTTAACAAGATGCATGAATTTTCAACTAAAAAGGGTTAATTTTCAACGAAAAATTCAATAGTATTATAAATTCTACCGTAAACAGAAATTGAAAAATTTTTTAAATCAATTTAAAACAAAATTAACCAACGTTTTTTTTAAGCCAAAAAAAGCAACAAATTTGCAACAAAATTTTTAATGTTTTAAATAAAAAAAATCATTTTCATGAAAGTAAATGATTTTCAAACAAGAAAAATAATTTTTACTAAAAAAGATGAATTTTAAATTGAAAAAGATATTTTTTAAATAATAAAAATTCGACAAAATTGTTAAATTTTCAATCTTAAAAATTAATATTATAACTAAAAAAAGTATTTTTCCATGGAAGAAATGCACTTTCAATATAGTTAAATTTTTAAACAAAGAAGTGCATGCCCAAACAACAACAATACTACTCTACCAAAAAGATCAATTTTTAACCTTATGGTTATATTTTCAATTAAAAAAGATGAGTTGTAACGAAAAAAAGAATTGTTGCATTTTCAGTAAAAAAAAAAATAATAAAAGATTTTTTAACCAAATATTTACATTTTAGCCAAACAAATTAATTTTTAAACGAAAAAAAGAATTTTCAAACAAATAATTTTCTACCAAAAAGGCGAAATTACAACTTAAAAAATTGCATTTCAACAAAAAAACAATGAATTTTAAACCGAGAAAACGAATTTTCGAACAAATGGTTTTCTAAAAAAAGAGGAAATTAAAAAAAAATTAGTTTGCATTTTAACATTTTCAAACAAAAAAAATGTAACGGAATAGTTCAATATTCATTGGAAATTAATTTTTAACAAAAAACAGAAGGATTTTGAACAAAATTGGTAAAAATGGAACCATTTTCAACTGATTCTTAACGAAATTGTATATCTTTTTTAGAATCACAATTTTAGTTGATTCACCTTTTTTCGTATCCTACATAGTTTGACCATAAAATAAAATTCTTTATTTTTCATTATTTTTTGTGCAATAAAAATTTAAATGTTCGATTTTCCAAGAAAATCCAAAAATTGGTTATGATAGTCTTGTAGGGATTTCAAAAAGAAATGTTTTTTTTTCTTGACTTTTTTTCATATCGTGCGTTTTTCGGCTTCAAATTTTGATTTTCGGTTGATTAAAAAAATTTGAAAACGCTATAACTCTGAGAATTTTCTTTTTATCGAAAAAATTCATTGGGATAAATTGTTTGTTCTTTTCAATACTATAAATATCCGTACATAGAATTTTCAAATTCAGAAAAAAGTGGTCTCAAAATTTTTCAAAATGCGTTCACTTTTTGAATTTTCATCAAAAATGGCTGGTTGCCGAACTCCTCCTTTAATTTAGGACCTAAACAAAGCATGCCAAAGATGGATTTGATCCGTTCATTTTTTCGAGAGTTATCATGTTTACGGGCAGGCGGCCAGACGGACGAACAGACAGACGCCATCGTAAAAACTTGATTTTCGGATTCAGGGGGTCTCGAAACATGGAGATCCGTTGAAAAAGTGTGGTGTCAAATTTCGGACAATTCTAATACTTTCTTAATCATACATGGTGAGAATGTAAAAAAGACACTTTCTAAGTGAAAATTGTAATTTCCATGTGAGTTTGCAGTTGAAAAGGATTAATTTCTAAAAAAAAAAATGAAAGAATTTTCAACCAAAGTAATGAATTTTTAAATAAATACGATAAATCTTCAAGCAAACACGAAAGCAATTTCCAATAAAATTGTTAAATTTTTTAGTTTAGAAATGAATGTTAAGTTTCATTAAGGAGATGAATTTTAACCAAAAATGACAGATTAAAAAAAATGGAATAGTTCAATATACATTGAAAATTATTTTTTAACAAAGAAACAGAAGGATTTTGAACAAAATTGGTAAAGATGAAACCATTTCAAGCAAGAAGAATATTTTACAAAAAAAAACGAATGTTCAACAAAATACAATAATTTTCCACCACACAGTTGAATTTTCAACTAAAAAAGATAATATTTCAATGCAAAATAAAATCGTTACATTTTCAGTAAAAATATGATTAATAATCATATTTTTGACAAATTTGACTCTTTTTTTATTTTTCAATAAAATTGAACGTAGCAATTTTTTCTCCGACTGACACTTTTCAGATGATCAAAAGTTTTATTTTATTTTTTTCAATTTTAATATAAAATATTTGAAATATAAATATTCGAAATATAATATTTGAAAGTGTCAAATTGGACACTTTTTTGATCTTACACATATTAAGTGACCGTGGCAGATTTTTTTAAATTATGCATTTTTCCGATAATTTGGAATTCAATTTGAAATTATTAATATTCTCTGCGTAATATGTTTTTAAATCTTTGCTCCGAAATTTTAATTTACGACCCTTACAATATATTTTTTGAAATCTGAGTTCCAAAAATGCTAAAAAAATTTATTATTTAATTTTGTAAACATAATTTTTTATCCTCATATAAGAGGAACAAAATGCATATAAATTTCTTTTATTTGCCATCTGGCTCTTCAATTAGAATATCAGGCATTAATGGATTACAATAACTTTTTTGTAATAAAAAAGCGCGCGCCAATAGTGTCGTGAGGAAATATTGCAAAATAAAGTGTTGTTGACACTCACAGATACAATAGATGAGCAATGAGTCAATATTATAATTTTATTTTTGCTAGGAGGCTCATTGGGCTTTTCCATATTGCGATTCTTATAAACAATTTTTAACAAACCCGTTTTTTTACAATCAAAGAAATGAATTTTTTACAAAAATAGATGAATTTTCAACCACATAGTTGAATTTTCAACTAAAAAGGATACTTTTTTAACAAGAAATAGAGGTTACATTTTCAGTTCAAAAAGGAACTTTCAACTAAACAAGACTTTTAAGTTAAAAAAGAAAAAATGTTAACAAATTTTTAAAATTTTTATCAGGAATGTTAATTTTCTACAAAATGAAAAAATTTTCAACCAAACAAGATGCATTCTCAATCAAAAGAATATAATACTAGACGTTTCAAACTAAAAAGGATTGAATTCAACCAAATATAGTTGAACTTTCTTATTTGTTTCAATTAAAAAGTCAGTTCGCATTAAGAGGAACGAGAGCGTTTTTTTTAAATGACTATTAAAATTCTTTGAGTTCTAATGTTATGTTGTGGACTAGTGAAGTGAAATAGTTTTTGTCGATAGCATGATGATTGAACATTTTTATTGGAAATTGCCTTCATGTTTGCTTGAAAATTTTTGGTTTCTAGTTGAAAATTAATGTTCTTTAGTAGAAAATTGAATATTCTTGTTTGAAAATTTATATTTTTTAGTTGGAAATTCATTTCTTAGGTTGAAAATTCGTGTTTGTTTTCTTTTCTTAAAACTTATTTTTGTCAACTGAAAAATTAAGTATAAACTACAATTTTCAATTGAAAAGTGTTTTGTTTTTTTGTTAGATGAAAGTTCGTCTTTTTGGTAGAAATTTTTTCTTGTTGTCTGAAAATTAATATTGTTCGAACAAATTCATAATGTTTTGGATAAAAATGAAACTGTTAGATGGAAAATTCGTATTTTTTGTTGAAAATTAATTTTTTTTAAATTTTATCTTTTAGAAAACTATTTATTTGAAAATATGTTTCCTTGCTTGAAAATTTTCAACAAATGTTATGAATCTGCTACTGAAATAATTTAATTTTCAACTAAAAAAGACCAATTTCAAATTATAAAATGAAAAGCTACAATTTCCATTAAAAATTAATTTTAAAGCTCAAAAATGCAAAATTTCAACCGAATAACTTAATTTTCAACTAAAATTATTATTCTTGAAATAATTTCTTTTTCTTTAATAGTTTTCTACTGAAAAATATGTTTTTCAAACAAGTAAATGATTTCGAAACTTACAATGGGATATTTAAATTTTCAGTTTAAAAAAAATCATTTTCAACAACAAAATTTTTTAACAAAATAATTAAATTTTCAAGCTACTAGTTGAACTTTCATCCAAATTGTTAAATCCTTAATCAAAACAGATTAATTTGCAAGCAAAAAGTTGAATTTTTAACAATTTTCAATGTTATTTTTCACAGATAAAACAAAAACTACGAGTACCAAAAAGTGATTTTTAACAAATTTGTAGATCTTTTTCGGGATCACAATTTTTGTTCATTCATCTTTTTTCGTACCTTGTATAGTTTGACCACAAAATGGAATTTTTTATTTTTTATTATGTTTTATACAATAAAAATTTGAATTTTGGATATTTCAAGAAAACCCAAAAAGTTCTTATGATCATCTTGCAGGGCTTTCAAAAAGCAATGTTTTTCTTTTCTTGACTTTTTTTTCATGTCGTACGTTGTTTGGCTCAAAAACTTTAGTTTTGAGTGATTTTTAAAAGTTTATGAATGTTATAAACCTGATAATGTTATTTTTATTAAAAAAGGTCATTAGAATAAATTGTTTGCCTTTATAAGTACTATACGAACAGCTGTATATAAAATTTTTTAATTAAAAAAAAACGGTCCTAAAAATTTGGAAATGTTTTTGTTTTATCCAAAATGGATGGTTGACGAACACATCCTTTATTTTAGGGCCTGAAAAAGTGTGCAAAAGATCGATTTGATACGTTAATTTTTTCCAGAGTTATCGTGTTTACGGACCGACGGACGGATAGACAGAGACCATCGTAAAACTTGATTTTCGACAGGGGGTCTCAAGCGCGAAGATCCATTGAAAAACTGTTGTATCAAGTTTCGGACAATTTTAATACTTTCGCAATCATACATTTTAAGAATGTAAAAAATTTCAATTTCGACCGATGAAATGAATTTATAACTCCAACCATGAATCTTCAACAAACGAAAAAAATTAATTTTTAGCCAGAAAGATTAATTTCCAATCAAGAAGACTCTTGCCAAAAAGACGAATTTTGAACATTTATTAATTTCCTAATAAAGAATATAAATTTGCAACTAAAACTGGAATAGTTTAGTTTTCAATTTTAAAAAATTCATTTTGAAAAAATAAATAAATAAAAATAGTGGAATCCTCGACCAAAACTGATTTATGTTCAACCAGTTTCATTTTTAAATAAAGAAGATAAAATTTCTATTAAAAGAGATGATTTTCCAACCAAATAGTACGACTTTTTTGCACATTAGATGAATTTTCAATAATAGAATTAAATTTTCAAATAAAAATATTTCGTAAAAAAACATTTTGTAATTTTTGGATGACCCCTAAGTTCAAACTAAGGGAGGTGTCACGTCCCATTCAATAAATAAAAAGATCATTTATTTTGATTTTAAATCAAAGCTGATCTTAATTTTCATAAAATATTTTTTCCTAATTTTTGAATAATTTAGAGATTAGAAGAATTAAACAAAAATTCAGGTTTTTAATTTAAATTCCAGGTACATATTTCAAATTTTCCAGGTCAAATCAACACCCTGGGTATACCTCAAGGATTTCATTTCTATTGTACGATTATCTCTTAAACCTTGAAATTCAATGATACTTAAGTATAATGAAAAATCAATATTTCCCGAAAATTCACCAAGACTTACTTGAAAGTTCTGCTGCCTGGGCAATGCTCTGTACTGACGCAATTATAAAAAGGATACTAATGCAGTTCATTGTTTCATAAATAGAATCTTTGGAGAAACTAGTTCCTTCTCCTTCTACTTTACACTATAAAAGAAAACACTGAATTGAACAAAAATTCTGAGGGGGTCACAAACATAAATCACGCACAGTATTTAATTAAATTAAATAAAACAAATTAAATAAGGTAATTTTTATTAATTATACTGTTTAAGCAAAGCTTCATGGCATCAGTCATACCCTTGTGAAAGAAAAGCTGAATGAGGAATAGCTTGAACCTTTCTGTTTTGGTGGTGATTGTGGTACTAGCGAAGGCGGAGACACAGCTTCCGCCCGAAAGTCCGTGTGATTGGTTGTTATCTGCTTCCGCTTTCCTATCATTCCCGGGCATTACCAGGCCTTGAAATGTCTTTTGTAGATATTAATATAAATATCCTAATAGAAGTATCGCATCTTTGCGAAATTTTTCACATTAGGTTACCAACAAGACGATTCTAGATCAATTCAATTAAATTTATTCTCCATATATACCCTTTCTGGGTTTTTACATATATGTGCAATTCCCTATTTCGATTTTGTTTTACTTATACGAATTTTATAACTTTTTTGTATAAACTATTACGTATTACACATTTTACATTCGGCCTTGTACCCCACCCTCTCTTTTCTGCACCACTTCTTGTCTTTAAATTCTATTTTCTTGTCCCAATGTTTCCCTTCATAAAATATTTTTCATATCTACTCTAAATTTGTTTTGTGCTATTTCCATTTCCTTCACGTTTCCCATCCCCATATCTCGTGTCCATATAATCCTCATTTTTTATCTATTACTATCAATATATATAGTGTTCCTAATTCTTCTATCCTCCTCATCCCTCTCCAAGCGACATTTGCTACCTGTTTCAATTTACCCACCACCATTTTCTTGATTTTTCTATTAGTTCCTTTCGTTGAAAACCAATTACCGAAATATTTCATCATTCTTGGTGTATCTTCTTAGTGTTTATATAACTTCAGTTCCTTTACATCTTTACTAAATCCTTATTACATCATTTTTACAAAGTTTATCAATTCCGCTTCCTTTTTTTACTCCTCTCCTTCCAACTTGTTGTCATTCTCTCTCCCCGAAACCCCCTCATTCTTCTTTAACTTCTACAGTTATTTCTACTTCTTTCATTCATTTTTTCCCAATGCCTCCCCGCCTAGAACGTTCTTAACATTCTCTTACTATCCTCTCTTCTTCTCCTTTCCTCTCATACAACCATCCCATGTATCCGCCATCCATTCACATACTCTGCATTATCTCTGCTCACTCTTCTCCCAAATAATTGATTTTTTTACTTCATTTTGATGTGTCTATCTAGCTATTCTTGTCTATCTCTTTTCCCCCATCCTCTTTCCAGATATTTTGGTAATCCTCTTATGATTACCTTATACCATTTATCTTAATTCCCCTATCCTGCCGTGTCTATTGCATTATTTTCTCTATCTATTTTTTTTCAAATTCCTCATAGTTTATGTTTCTTCCTCTTTGCCCTCGATCGCTAAAGAACTCCTCTTTTTTCTTCCCAATCACGTTAACCCAAGGCTCTTCCATCTCCCTCCCTTAGTTTTGCTTTGAACTTCCACGCCATCTACCCTGCCTTTGCTCTTAATTTGTGCAAACCTTTTCCTTTGAGCCTCTTCTCTTACCACACAACCAAGAGTTTTCTAGTATACCCCTAATTTTCATCGAATAAACATTCCTTGCAGACAATCTATCTCCAACCACCATGCCAACGTATCAAACAACCTCATTCGGCTATTCCAATATTTTTTCAATCTTCTTTTCCCTATTCCCTATATCTGCTCCATTACCTCCACCGCCATCTTAATATTTTCTCTTATATGCACCTTAGGTTCCCCATTGATTTTATGTCCATTTTTTCTTTCTCAGCCTTCCATTCCTAAACCTCGTCACCTTCTTTATATTCCTATTTAGCCTGAGTTTTTTCCTGCCCAAGAATTTGTATAACCCCGTAATTGAACTCCTCATTCTCTGCCAACATCAATATATCATCTACATGACTATATATTTTTTCTCCGAGCCTTACTTCTCCTCAAACTTTTCTCTTCATTTTCTCTTTCAAATCTGAAATTAATATACGCCATTTCTGCCCTTCAGATAACTTCTTCTTCGACCTTGTCCGTCCCCTCTTTTCTTACTTTTGTTATTTCCATCTCCGCTCCTTCTAACAATTCCATAACATACTTTTTCCGTTATAACTTGTCAACCTCCTGATTAACTCTTTTCTTCTCCTTTTATTCACTAGTTTTCATAATTGCTACCCTTTTCCGCCACCTACTCAAACGTTTTGTTTTCTTTCTCTTTTATTCTTCTCTATTCTTCTCCATTGCTGTTTCCGTTTTTTTCTTTATCTTACTTTCATTGTCTTTTCCTTTCCTTTCTCCTTACCTTCCTTAGATCAGCTAAATATTTTTCCCTCTTCGCTAACCTCTTTCTTAATTGTATCCTCTAAATTCTTTTTTTTTCCATCCCTATTTTATTCCCAATGATCTCCTCTCCAAGTTTCATAAGCTTAATTTATCTTTCTTCCAAAGAATCTCTATTATCATCAGAAAGATGGTAACCGCCAATTAGTGAAGATATCTTTTTCACCCACCGTGAAAATAGAAATCAAATTTTTTCTGAAAAAATCTTCTTCGCTCCGCTGGGAATCAAACCATAGAACTTCCGATCACCGGTCGGGTGCTTTTCCCTTAAGCTACTAGAAATATTCCTTGAAAAATTGACTTGTATTAATAGGTAACAACTTACAAAAGAATGCATATGTTTCTGAAAAAGGATTCTTCTTTCAATCTCTCTAGAGGCTTGAGGGAAAAGCACCCGACCGCCAATCGGAAGTTCTGTGGTTTTATTTCCAGCGAAGCGAAGATCTTTTTTTCTGAAAACAATTTAATTTAAAAAAAGCTTGATCTTTTCTTTGAATTCTTCTATTTCCTCTGCTCACAAATTACCTTTTCCTAATCTTTTTTCGCTGTTTCTCGTTCATCTTTATGCTCTCCCTTACCTCATGGTTAAGAATTTACAACATTCACTACTTTTTTTTTAGTGTCTTCTCAGTCTTTTCCCCTTCTTCGCCATATTTCTCCTCTTTCTCCTGTTCTTAAATCGAAGTCTCCCTGTGTGTTGTAACATACATATACCCATTTAAATTTGTCCCTACTATCTTTCACCTCTCCTTTTCTTATCTATTTTCCAATTAAATTTTGTATGTTCCTTCAACTCCATTATATTTTTTCTTTCCTATAAAATCTTTCTTTATTTCCATCACCATTCTTTCCATTGCTCTGCCCGTTTTATTGTTGATCTTTGCCTCATATCTCTAACCTGTATCTCCTCGATAGCCTTTCCTTTACACTCTCTCATTTCCCTTTATCTAGTCACGTCTCAAAGACCTGGCATCATCACCACGACTTCCCACTGCTCCAAATATTTCATAAACTCCCTATCATTTCTTTATAATCGTACATTCCAATTGAAAATCATGACATCTTTCCTGCTTTTATTTCTGATCTCTTTCTTTGTATTTCTACAAATTTCCCTTGGAGCATTTCTTCCAACCTAATTCCATATCCACATATTTTAAGACCATTTAATCCCTCTGATTTTGCTTAAAATCCTAATATATATGTATATTCTTCCTAATTCTCCTATCCTCTTCGTTACTACTCAAAATAAATTTTGCAGCTAACCCACCATTGTGTTGACATTTGTATTATTTCACTTTTAAACCCCAAGAAGCTAAATATTTAAATTGATCAATTATTTAGAGTATCCATATGTTCTCCATTCCTCTTTTATCCCCCCTCCCCATTTCTTATTACCATGTTTTTTTTTACACTCATTTCTAGATCATTTTCTCTCCTATAAGCGTTTTCAAATTAGAGCTAGTCTCTCTCAGTTGCAACTAAAACTATCTCATTCACAAATACAAGTATAAATATGTTGTCTTTTTCTTTTATAGTCTCCCCTTTATTCTGTCTCTCCCATCGATTCTTAATGTCATAAATTATTATATTAAATAATGTAGCACACAAAGGGCTTAACTATGTTACTCGTCATTTCATTTCGAAAGCATTTGTGGTCCCTTCTTCTGATACCAATTCATTCGTAGTTTTTCTGTATATTTCTTATCCCTAATATTTTGAGCTTAAAAAATAACAAATCCCTATCCTCTGTATCGAATTTTTTTTGAGGTTGATAAAATCCCTCATATAATTTACCTTCCTCCTTTCTTTTATTAGGGCTTTGCAGGCCGCGGCAGAAGACCTCATAGTGTCGGTTGGGTGCCTGTCCATCCGACGTACATTTTTCCCCGGAGAGAAAGTAAGGGAAGGGGAATTATGGGATCCGACGGGAAGTATAAGAAGGGAGAGGAGTAGAAGAGAGGAGGGGAAGTGATGTAGGAGATGGGAAGTAGAGGAGAGGCGGGAGAGTATGAGAGATTAAGTATAAAAAGAGGAGTAGAAGGGTGGGTAAGCGAGGGAAGGGAAATTAGGAGAGAAGAGGGAAAGTGAGGGGAGGGAAAGTGAGGGGAGGGAAGGATGAGTAGGGGTATGGAGGGGAACATTGATAGGATAGGATCAGGCAGGATTTGATAAAAGAGGGTGACAATAGAGAAAGATGGAAGATTTGAATGACCTAATTAACATTTTAAAAGGCTATGAAACCCGTTTATTTTCCTTTAGTCATTGATATAGTATGTCACATGTATTGGAATTTTATAATACAAGTCCAGTAGGCAGTAACACTTCTGTATCATACATGCAGTTCTCAAAACACTTGTTCCTGAAAAAAATTGAAGTGAAATTCAAAGAATTCATGAAATTTACCAAATTTACAGAATTCCCAAAATTCAAGGAATTCACATAACTCCGAAATTCACGGATTTCACGAAATTGGCGGAATTCATGAAATTCACAGAATTCATGAGATTCTAAAAATTCATGGAATTGAAGAATTTCAAAGAATTCACGGAATTCAAAGGATTTAAGGAATTCAAAGGATTTACGGGATTCAAAGAATTTAAGAAATTCACAGAATTCATGGACCTCGCGGAAATAAGAAATTCAAGGAATTCATCAAATTCACGGAATGAATGGAATTCACGGAAATGATGAAATTAGCGGAATTAATGGAATTCAGGGATTCCATGAAACTGGCGGAATTCATGCAATTGATGGATTTCACGAGATCAAAGAATTCATGGAATTTACGGAATTCATGGAATCAAAGGATTTCAAAGAATGTATGGAATTCAAAGGCTTTTCGAAATTCAAAGGACTTACGGGATTCAAAAAATGTAAGAAATTCACCATATTCATGGAATTTGCGGAATTGAAAGAATTCAAAGAATTTATGAAATTCAAAGGATTTACGGGATTCAAAGTATTTAAGAAATTCACAGAATTCAAGGAATTCACGGAATCTAAAGAATTAACGGTACTCAATAAATTAGTAAAATTCACGGAATGAATGGAATTCGCGGAAATGATGGAATTAACAGAATTCATAGAATTTGCAGAATTCATGGAAATCACGGAATTTGTGGATTTCACGGAATGCATGGAATTCAAGCAATCCCTGGAATTCGACTTATTGATTAAATGCAAGGAAATCGTGGAATTCACGAAATTCAATTAAGAGAATCGAAGTTTCTTAATTTTATTTAAATCTATGTTAAGAACAATAGTTATAAACAAACAGGGATAGATGTCGAAAATGCTACCCAAAATAACCATACTTTTTCGGTAAAATTAACGATTAAAAAAAAGGTAATTGCTAATAACTTGAAAATTGTGGCTTTCAGGGGAACTCATATTTATAAAAAAAACATTGTTTATGAGGCCGTGAATAATTAATGGTTCATCGTACGAGAATAAAGAAAAAAATGCAAGAAAAATGTAAACCCTTAGGGGACACATTAGAAACTTCCATTCCATTCCAAGAGGAGTGGAGAGGGGAAAAGAGAGGCGACAGGAGAAGATGGGAAGAGTAGGAAAGGGGAGGAGAGTAAAGAGAAGAGGCGAGAGGTGCCCCTCTTCTTGCAATTCGACCTCTTTTGTACTTCATTCTCAAGACAAGAGGATATTAGGGATGGGGATAGGGACACGGGAAGATAAAAGGAGGATAGAGAATAAGAGAGGGATGAGAGGAGATTGGGGAAGGTGAGTGGAAAGAAGAGCAGAGGAGAGGTTAGAGAAGCCCCTTTTATTTCCGTTCGCCCTCTGTTGTACTTTATTCTCGAGAGGAGAGTATAGTAGGAGTGGGAAGAGGGGTGAGAGAATAGGAGGAGGGAGGATAAGAGAGAGATGAGGGAAGAGGAATGTAGTAGAAAGGGGTGGGTTCTCCTTCTGTTCTACTTTATTCTCGATACGACAGGGTTGGAGAGGAGATTAGGAAAGAGAAGCCCATCTCGCCTCGCTCCTGTTGTACTTTATTCTAAAGAGGAGAGTAGGGGAAGGATTAGAGATGAGCTAAGAGGATGAGAGGAGAATAGGGGTGGGGGGGGGCGGCGAGGGGATTTAAACGACCTAATAGGTCAGGACACACTTTTTGGTAGTGTATAAACATATTCAGTAAATACATTAAATATTCCAAATGAAGTAAGTGTCTCTTTTTATTAACCATTTACATACATGGTTTATGGATAACGAAAACTTACAATATGTGCATCTGATATATATGTTTTTCAGCATATAGGTATAAATCATAACAAAAACTAGACAAGTATGCAGCTTGATAACGTACATATATGCATATAAAACAATCGATAACAAAAAAATATTTATTAGAAGTTTATAATATTAATAAATAATAAATAACTTGTAATTTATAATCACACTTCAAAGACGTATTACCTGCGTTTATTTCGACATAAACTCGAATAGTGGCCGATTGAGATCAAGAATAAAATACAAGTTGTGAGTATTTTCTCCGTTAATTTTTAACAACCTAATTCACTTGTATAATATTTTAACAATTAATTGACATTTAGAATATGTCGAAAAGTTTGTTTTCCAGTTGTACGCATTTGTTCAGTTTCAGTTCAATGCAAGTTCTGGTATCAGGAAGAAACAAACAATACTTGATGCAACTGGAATAAAGAAATTATTGAAAAAAAAGCGAGAAAAAGATCCTGTGCAGCATTATTTCTCAACTGTACTAACTTTAAAAGTCATGTTCTTTATATTCAAATTTTGTATGAGTACTTTCGAAATTGTTCTTCACGCCCTTTCATCATGTTTTATAAATTAAATAACATTTTTTTAACCTCTTAATTCAATAATTGTTTTATATTTGAAAATTAATTTTTCGGTACAAATTTCACTACTTAAACTACTTTAATTAATTGAACTACTTTAATCAAAATTCAGATTTGTTTTTGTTGAAGATTCATTATTTTAGTTGAAAAATGACCTCTTTGGTTATCAATTTAACTATTTTGTTGAAAATGCGTTCTTTTTTTGTTGAATTTAGCTATCCTTGATCTAAAATTAAAATATTTATTTATTTATTTATAACTTCTTTGTTAAAAATCTATTTTTTTATACAGACTTATATTTAAAATTTTAAATATTTTATTATAAATTACTACTCCAGTTTTGTTAGAAAACAGATTTAAAAAATTTTAAAATTGATCTGTTTAGTTTCAAAATAAATCTCTTTTGGTCGAAATGTCATCTTCTTTGGTTCAAATGAAACTGTGTGATTAAAATTGAACTATTTGGTTAAAATATCTAATGTATAAAAATAGTTCATTTATACCTAAATTCCATAAGTTTAAATAATAATTCAAACAAATTTTTATTTTATCTACTTATACTTGAAACTCTGTGAATATTTAACATAATATCGCCTAAAATTTCTAACATTCCAAGTAAAAATTTACCATTTTAAACGAGATAGACGAACTTTTAATCAAATAGTTGAATTTAGTACCAAAAGGATCAATTATCTATAAAAAAGACAAATTTTCAACAAAAACAAAAATGAATTTTGAATAAAAAAATTAGATTTGTAACCAAACTGATGAATTTTCAATTAAAATTATAAATCTTCAATTGAAGTATGTAGTTGAATTTCAAACGAAAAAGAACAATCTTCAACTAAAAGAATAAATCTGCAACAAAAAAGTGCAGTAACGACAGAAGGAGTTCAGTTTTGAATTTTTGAATTCTCAACGAAAAATGTAATATTTATTATTTCAAGAAAATAAAAAAGATTTTTATTTTAAATTAAAAACCGCAGAACTAAACCAAAAAAGATCAATTCTCATGGGAAACAGTTTGATAAGTTGATAAGTTGAACTAAAATACATTTATTTCCAACAAAACAATTGGATTTTTTAACTAAAAAGTTGAGTTTGGAACAAAAAAATGAATTTTCAACTGAAAAATATAGATTTTCAACCAAAAATTGAACAGGTTAATTTTTAGCTTGATTAAAAAGAATCTTAAATCAAATAGATGAATTTAAACCAGTAAGAAAATTAATTTTCAATTACAATTATGAATCTTCAACATCAACAATTAATTTTTTAACAAAAAATTTCAACTATGAACCAGATAGTTGAATTTTCAACCGAAAAATATTCAAAATAGTCAACGAAAAGAGACGAATTTTTAACTACAAAAGATTTTTCATTCAAGAGAAAAAAAATGTTAACTATACTGTTGAAAATTCAAGTAAAAAGATTCATTTTTAACCAACAAGCTTATTTTTCTACTGAGTCTAATTTTCAACAATATACATGAAATTTCAAGAAAAAAATATTAATTGTCAACCAAACAGTTGAATTTTCTACCAAAAAAAGGTAGTAGTTGAATCTGTAGCCCAAAGAATGGAATTGTCGAATTTTCAGTTGTAAAAAATAATCTTTACACCCATAAAATGAATGTTTAACAACGGCAGTTTAACTATCAAACACATCGTTTAATTGGCAATCAAGAATATTATGTTTCTAGATAAAACAAAAAATTTAACAAAACACGCGATTTTTCAAACAAATAGCTAAAACTTCAAACAAAAAGATAAATTAACAACAACAAATGAAATATTTCAATTTTCTGTTTAAAAAAAATTCATATTTAACAAAATAGTTCAATTGTTCACAAAATTATGAAATTTTTATAAAATCTTTGAAATCTTTGTGAAATCTTTTGTATTTATTTAAAATCATTAAAATATTTGAAATATTTGTGCAATTTTTCAAAATATTTTGAAATCTTTATAAAGTATTTTAAATCTTTGAAATCTTTTTTTTATTCTTTGTTTGTGAATTCCTTTGTGTTCGTTTGAAATCATTAAAATTTCGGAAATTCTTGAAATCTTCTGAAATCTTGACGAATTCTTTGAAATATTTGTGAAATCTTTTTGAAATATTTTGTATTTATTTAAAATCATTACAATATTTGAAAACTTTGTAAATTGAATTTGAATTCTTTATGAGATTTTTTATGAAATCTTTGAAATCTTTTGTATTGATTTAAAATTATTAAAATATTTGAAATTTCTTTAAATCCTTTTAAATTTTGATATAATGTTTCAAAATCTGGAAATCTTTGTGAAATTTTTTGAAATATTTTGAAATTATTATGAAATATTTTTTATGTATTTTTTTATTCTTTGTTTGTGAATTCCTTTGTGTTCGTTTGAAATCATTGAAATTTTGGAAATCCTTGAAATCTTCTGAAATCTTGACGAATTCTTTGAAAGATTTGTGAAATCTTTTTGAAATCTTTTGTATTCATTTAAAATCATTAAAATATATGAAAACTTTTGTATTCATTTACAATCATTAAAATATTTGAAATCTTTGTGAAATCTTTAGAAATCCTTAACAATTTTGATATAATCTTTCAAATCCTGGAAATCTTAGTGAACATTTTTGAAATATTTTGAAACCTTTATGAAATATTTTAAATCTTTGAAATATTTTTTTATTCTTTGTTTGTGAATTCCTTTGTGTTCGTTTGAAATCATTGAAATTTTGTAAATCCTTGAAATCTTCTGAAATCTTGACAAATTCTTTAAAATATTTGTGAAATCTTTTTGAAATCTTTTGTATTCATTTAAAATCGTTACAATACTTAAAAACTTTGTTAATTGAATTTGAAATCATTATAAAACTTTTATGAATTTTTTTGTAAATCTTTGTGAAATCTTTTGTATTCATTTAAAATCATTAAAATATTTGAAATCTTCGTAAAATCTTTTTAAATTCTTTGAAGTTTTGATATGATTTTTCAAATCCTTGAAATCTTTGTTAACATTTTTGAAATCTTTTAAAATCTTTATGAAATTTTTTATATCTTTGAAGTCTTTGTGAAATATTTCGTTAGTCTTTGTTTGTGAAATCCTTTGTGTTCATTTGAAATCATTGAAATTTCGAAAATTCTCGAAATCTTCTGAAATTTTTATGAATTCTTTGAAATATTTGTAAAATCTTTTTGAAATCTTATTTATTCATTTTAAATCATTCAATTATTTTAAATCTTTGTGAAATATTTCGAAATCTTCTTAAACCTTTTTAAATCGTTTAAATTCTTTGAAATATTTTGAATTCTTTAGAATTATTTTGCAATCTTCTGAAGTCTGGTGCATACTAAAAAAAACCGATTGATCAACCCCCTCCGAAAACTTTATTAAAAGCAAAATAAAGATTCAAATTCAAGGTTTTCGTGAAAAATTTAAGGAGATATATAGGTTTTCAAGATTTAACAAAAATTCTGGACACCCTGAAAAAGACAGACGTAAAAGATTGACAAAGAGATAGAAAAAGATAGTTTGATGGATGCAGTATAGGCTCGATTCGCAAACATTTGTCACGGTCCATGAAATTTAAAAAATCAAACTCTGAAGCCAAAACATTTTCCATTTGAAGTACTAAATAATGAGCTGCTAATTGAAGCACTCACAACAGAACATTTGAATTTAAAAAAATTTTTAGCTAATGTTTAAGAGTTTTTTATATTAAAAATTTTGTATTCAAATGCTCAATAATTTACACGCAAAACATATAAATCCACGTTAGAATTTTCAGTGCTCCACATTGAAGAATCAATCAATGCATTTAAACAATTTAAAAATTATATCCTTTTAAGCAATTTTGAGCTTAAAACATAAAAAGTTGGACAATTAATTTTTTTTGTAAACTGAGCACTTCTGAAATTAAAAACTACAATACATTATTTTAATTTTAAATAGTTTTCAAAATCCTTTAAATGTTTTAAAATTTTATTTCAAACTCCTGAAACATTTACTTTGTAGAAATTTTCTCAACATTAATTTTTCAAAGTAAAAAATCATTTTCAATTTTCCTAGGAAATTCGTTTTATTCCTCTAAATCCTTTTAAAATTCTGAAAAAGATTCTAAATTTGTTGTTATAAATCTGCCAAAAACTATATTTTGCTTTAAATTAAGCCGTGGACTATTTCCGCTAAAATTTTGATATGAATAGCTAGATTTTGTCCGCAAACGTAGACACTTCGTTGAAATGATTTAAATTCATCTAAAATGTTTAAAAATTTTGAAATTTTTCATAATTTCTAAATATATCTTTAATTTACACGAATTTTGTTTAAGAATAATAGGTATTCAATTGTTATTTATACATAAAAATTCAACAATTTGACTTAAAAATTCAATTTTTTTCTAATAGAACATATAAAATTGTAACGTTCAATCTTTAATTTTTTCAGTTTTGAAGATTTAACTTTTAATTACTTTTTTTAAATGAACAGTTAGATAATTCTTAATATTAAGTAAATGCTCTTTTCCTGAATTGAAAAATTTTAAATTGCATGGTTTAAAAATGGAATATTTTAGATTGAAATATTACTTGAAATTTAATAAAAGCCTTTGATTATTATTCATCAATTATTATTCACTTTTTTAATCTTAAAGTTCAATTCATTTGTAAAAATCATTATATAATTTATATTCACAGGAATAAACTAGAAACTTTTTTCATACAAAATCTTTAATTTTAAACGCTTCTAATTATTGATTGTTTAAGTCTTAAAAACTGCAATTTAAAATTCTGTAAATTAAAATATACACTTGAAAATAAAGAATCGGAAATAAAAAATGTTCAAAGTGTGAGATTTTTGAATTACGCATTCTCAACTGAATGATATCATAATTGAAAAAGATAAGAATTTAACTATTTCAGGATGGCCGTCTTAATCCGAGAATAAAATTCCCGGTCACGTTCTGGTTATTTCCCGGTTCGCAAACATTTTTCACGGCCAATAAAATTAAAAAAATTGAAATTCTAAAGCTAAAGATTTTTCCATCAGGAGTAATAAAAAATAAACTGCAAATTAAAGCACTCAAATTGGAATTATTGAATTTTAAACTTTTGAAATTAAAGTTTAAATGTTTTTTAATTCAAAAATTTTGTATTTACATGCTGAACTTTAGATTTTTTAATTACTTTATTTTAAACAATTTTAAGCTAGAAACATTATGAATTGAAAAATTAATTTTTTTAACAGAAGACTTTTTAAATTACAAGTTAAATTATCTGAATTTTAAATAGCTTAAACATCCTTAAAAAGCTTCAAAATTTTATTTCAAAATATTGAGAAATCTAGATATTATTTTTAATTTATTTAAATTCAAGCAATTATTTTTGACATTTTTTTATCAATTTAAAAATATTTTTAAATATCCGCTTAAAATAATTTTTCAAAATTAAAAATTATTTTCAATTTACGTAAGAATATTAAAAAAATATTTTTATTCTTTCGAAGGCTTTCACAATTCTTAAAAAGTTTCTATTTTTTTTTTAATCTGGAAAAATCTACATTTTGTTTTCAATTAGGCTGTTGCTATTTGCATCGAAATTTCGGTACGAAAAGCTGAATGTTGTCGGTACACACTTCATTTAAATTATTTAAAATAATTTAAATATACAATTAATTTTGAATCTTTTCAAAATTTCTAAATAACTCTTAAAATTACTCAAATTTTTTCTACAAATAATAAGTGCTCAATTGTTATTTAAACACCAAAATTTAACAATTTCACTTATAAATTAAACATTTTTTAAAAATATCAATCAAAATTGTGAGGTTCAAAGTTTAAAATCTCTCCGAAATTTCAACGATTCAAGACTTTTTATGTCAAACTATTCAGTTTAAGATTGTTTACTTTTAAAAATAATGGTTTCAATTCAATCGTCTTGAATGAACAGTCAAATATTGCTTAATATTAAATAATTATACTTTTTCTTTATTTAAAAATTTTGAAATTGAATAAATTAAAAATTGAATCTTTTAGACTGAAACAGTATTTTTCAAAAAATACATTATTGTGAAGTTATTTTTAAGTTAAAAATATTCTTTTGAATTAAAACAGTATAATTTTTAACTTCAAAATCTGGAAATTATTAATTTTGAACGGATTTCAAATCGTTTTGACAAATAAATTATTGTTCCCTTTTAATACTTAAAGTAAAGATTCATTTTAAAAATAATTTCTTTATATTTACAGTTGATAAAATGAAAATATTTTTTATCCAAAATTTTCAACTTCAAATCCTTTTAATTGTTAAATGTTTCAGTATTCGAAACTGCATTTTAAAATTCTTTAAATTAAAAATAAATACTTAAAATGGAAATGTTTTTACCTAGATTTTCGAATTAGGCATTGTAAACTAAACGTTCAAAGTTTATTTTTTTGTTTGGTTTTGAATATTTAATTGATAATTACTGATTTTAAATGAACAGTCAGATATTTCTAAATATTAAATAATTGTTCTTTTCCTAAATTGAAAAATGTCAAATTGCATGGTATATAGATGGAATATTTTAGACTGAAAATAAAAAAAGCCTTTAATTATGAATATATTATTTTGAACTTATTTTAAAATTTTAAAAAATTAATAAAGTTTCAATCAGGCGTTCACATTTGCTTAAGACTTTCCCATTGAAACAGTTTAATTTTTAACGTTAAAATCTAGAAATCTAAATTTTGAATTGATGCCGAATCGTTTCGCACATTCAATTATTATTTATTTTTTAAATCTTAAAGCGAATTCAACTTCTAAAATCATTGATTAATTCATATCCACAGTTGATCAACTAAAAATGTTTTTCATCCAAAATCTTCGATTTTAAACGCTTCTAATTTTTGATTGTTCACAACTCTTTAAAACTGCATTTTTAAATTCGTTTAATTCAAATGTACGCTTATAAATCTAACATTGAAAATTTCTAAAGTAAAACATTTTCGAATTACACATTCTAAACTCAATGATATCGCAATTGAAAAAGATCACAAATTAACTAATTATTTAAAAAAAAAAGGTTGAAGTCAAAGTTGGGCGGATGTTTTTTTTTCTAAAAAATTACAAAATTCCCGGTAAAAAAATAAATTCACGGTCATTTCCAGGTCTCATAAAATTCCCGGTGATTTCCCGGTTTTCTAGATATGTCCAGCGGCCATCCTGGATACGATGAGATAAGGAAGCGGATATTGAAAAAGATAGAGATGAGGAGATTGAAAAGAGACGTAAATTTAGATTAACAAAGAGAATGGAAAAGGAAAGCATTTTCTCTATTTCTTTCTCTCATAAAGATTCAAAGTTTTCCAAAAAAATAAAATCTCCATCTTCTTGCTTCCATCAAGGTAGTTTTACCCCAGGGATCATATTTAACATTAAATTTTGGTTTAAAATTCATATATTGTTGCTGGTAAGTCAACTGAAATCTTTTTTGGATGAAAGATAATTTTTCTAAAAATTTGTCTTTTTGATTTAAAAAATTAATCTTTTTTAGTAGAAGTATTGCGTTTCACTCAGATAAAACTGCAACTGTTTTGTTGGAAAATAAACTGTTCCCCAGAAAATTTATTCTTTATTTAAAATTCTAATTTTTTGGTTGAAAAGTCAACTGAAATCTTTTTGGATGAAAATTAAACTCTTTTTTTGAGATTTTTTTTTATTTGAAAATTCCCCTGTTTTAGTTGAATTTTTATTTTACTTGGACAAGAATGCAACTGTTTGGTTTAGAATATAAAAATATTGTTAAAAAGTCCAACTTTTTGGTTAAAATTTTTACTATTTAGCAGAAAATTAACTAATTGCTTACAATTCTTATTTTGGTGTTGGAAAGTGAACTGGAATTTTTTTTGAATGAAAATTTAACTTTTTTTTAAAGGTTTTTTAAAAATTTAACTGTTTCAGAAGAAATGTCAACTTTCTTAAATAAAAATTCAACTATTTTGTTGAAAAGCCATACGTTCTCATTGAAAGTTCTGCTGTTTTGTTGGAAATTTAATTATTTCGTAGAAAAATAACCTGTTTGAATGTAATATTTTGGTATTAAAAAGAGAATTAAAATTCTTTCTGGGTGAAAATTCCTTTACATTAAAAAATCGTCTGTTTTAAGAATAATTTTATCTTTCTTTGATAAAACTACAACTGTTTGGTTGAAAATTCAACAATTTTGTTAAAAAGTCATACTTTTTGATTTAAAATTCTATTTTGTTGCAAAATTAACTATTTTATAGAAAATTGACTTTTTATTTAAAATTTATATTTTGATTGAAAAATGAACTGAAATTTTTTCTGGATGAAAGTTCAACTTTAAAAAGGACTCTTGTCTCTGTTTTAGCACAAATTTAATCTTTCTTAGGAAAAAATGCAACAATTTGGTAGAGAATTCAACTATTTTATTAAAAATGCATCCTTTTTGGCAGACAAAATTCGTCTTTTTGGATAGAAAATTTAATTCTTTTTCTAGAAACTTCATTTTCATTGAAAATTATATTTTGATCTTGAAAAATTAACTGGAATCTTTTTCGGATGAAAATTCAATTATATTTTTTTTAGTTAGTTTCTTTTTTGTTTTACATTAAAAATTCATCTATTTTAAGAGTAATTTAATTTTTCTTGGATAAAAATTGAACTGTTTAGTTGAAAATTAAACTTTTTTTGTTAAAAGTCATACTTTTTGTTCAAAAATTGGTAGCTTCGGATTAAAAATTTCATTTTTTTCGTGAAAACTTATTTCTTGTTCAAAAATTGATATTTTGATCTAGAAAAATAAACTGAAATATTTCTTAATAGAAAATTCAACCGATAATATCAAACATAATATTCAAAAGTAATTATATAAATGAATGAGTGATAAATAATTATCAGAATTAAATGTTAACATAAATTGTTTAAACAATTTATTATTGTTTTTAGCAATTTTATCATAGAATGGAGTTCGAAAGACGCAGTTTTATCAAAAATGTTCCACTTGATGCCCAATATTCAATAAGAGGGAATTAATGATTCATCAATGTTAACAACAGTGATTGATTAAGCAATTTATTATTATTAATAATCTTATATTTGAATAAAGCTAGAAAGATGCGGTTTTTGCAGAAATTTCTGGCTTCATGTTCAATTTTCAATTAAAGCGAGATAATAATGAATTCAAGATAACAAAAATAAGTGTTTAAACAACTTTTTATTATTGTTAATAATATTATCTTTGCTTTATTGGTAGAACGTTTCGGCTTTTCTGAAATTTTCAACTATTTGTCTATTTTTCATTAGGCGTGACTTAATAATTAATTAAATTTAGTAAAAGTGGCGGTTTTTTCTATAAACTTTAACTTTGCATCGCATTTTTACTTATGACGAAATAATAAGTCAACCAGAACGAAAATGATTTTTAAATAGTATTGTTGCTTTAAGTGAATTATTTTTGCTCTTTTCCCAATGCTTAAAAAACAATTAATTTGAGGAAAAAAGCTATCTCACACAAGAGGCAAAAAAATAAAATAATTAGGATTAGGTGGAAAATAATTTGTTCAAACAATTATTTTTGCTAAATCTAATTAATTATTAAGTCATGTTTAATGAAAGAATTTTCAGAAAAAACGGCATCCTTCTAGCATTATTCGAATATAATATTATTGACAATAATAATAAATTGTTTAAATAATTACTCTTGTTAAAACTGATGAACTATCAATTCCCTCTAATTGAAAATTGTGGCAACTATTGCAAAATTTTTGAAAAAACCGCCTCTCTCAAACTCCATTCTATGAGAAAATTGCTAAAAACAATAATAAATTTTTAAAACCTTTTATGTTAACATCTAATTATCAGCACAAAAGCCCGAATGAACTTTTCAATTAAAAGCACTGACATCGAAAAAACGAATTTTTCGGCAACAGATGCCGAACTAATGTATTTGTTTATTAAATTTATTTGATGAAATCATAAAATTCATCAATAAACTATGAATTTTCTGAAATTACCATGAGGTTCCTAATTTTTTAAAATTTAGATAAAAAAAACGAATTTTTCTTACGACAAATGCCTGAATAATGCATTTATTTATTAAATTTCTTGATAATATCAACAAGAATAGACTTATGAAAAATTTTTTTATGAGAATATTGTTTCCATTCAAATTTCATGAGCACCGGGAACGTCAAACAGAAAAATGGTCTTTTTTTCGTCATATTTATTTATTTGTACAAAAATTGAAAAACTAAATTAAAAATCAGACTCGACAACTTTCTTTGAAATTTTATCAGCTTTTTCAAGAACAAATAAACCAAAAAATGTACTTTTTCCCCACTGTGCCCTAGGGTGGCTCAAAAATGCTTTTTTTTAGGTGGCAACGATTCCGCCAATTTCGTTCCAAATTCGAAAAAAGCAATTCCATAATTTTGATTTTTTAGAATAATTTTTTACGGCTTAAAAAAATGTGCCGGGAAAGTATGGGGGCCTGTTGAGAATTATTCAACGAAGAATTTCATGTATCAGAAATATGGGTTTGACACCCCCACGAGTACCTGAAAACTACCCTTAAAACAAAAAATGTCAATTCTTCATGAAATCAACATTTTGAACACTGTATTCTGTTTTTTTTTTACTTAAAATTATTAATATTGGTCTAGTGGAATATTTATTATAATTGGTTAATTAATTTTTAATTATTAAAGGAAATGGAATTTGTTTACATTTTTTTTCGAAATTTTTTTTTCACCTCAAAATTATTTCTATTAGTCTAGTGGAATATTTATTAACATTAGTTTATTCAATTCAATTCAATTCTTCATGAAATCAACATTTTGAGCACTGTATTATGTTTCTTTTTTACTTAAAATTATTAATATTGTTCTAGTGGAATATTTATTATCATGTTTTAATTAATTTTTAATTATTTAAATTAATGAAATTTGTTTAAATATTTTTTTTCACAAAATTTGTTTTTACCTCAAAATTATTATTATTAGCCTAGTTGAATATTTAATAACATTGGTTCATTAATCTTAAATTATTTAAACAAATGGAATTTGTTTAAATGATTTTTCTCCTCGAAAATTCGTAATGCCCCCTAAAAATTATTACTATTAGTCTAGTGGAATATTTATTAACCTTGGTTCATAATTTGTTATTATTTAAACAAATGGAAATTGTTTAAACAATTTTTTAGAAAATTCGTGTTTTTCCTTAAAAATTATTACTATTGGTCTAGTGGAATATTTATTAACATTAATTCATTCATTTCAAATATTGAAACAAAAGTAATTTATTTAAATAATTTCGTTTTAATTTTGTTTTAATAAAAATTATTACTGCGGGTCTAGTGGAATATTTATCAGTAATAAGTGGATAGTGATTAATAATTAATTTATAAATATTATTTAAGTAATAATTTTTATTAAAAGAAATAATTAATCAAACAATGTTGATAAATATGCCACTGAAGACATATCAATAATTTTTAATAAAAAAAAATATTTAAACAATTGAAAATTAATAAATCAATGTTAATAAATATTTTATTGGACCAATAGTAATAATTTTTAAGGAAAAAAACGTATTTTCGAAAAAAATTCTTTAAACAAATTCCATTTGCTTAAATAATACAAAATTACGAAATAATGATAATAAATATTCCACTTAACGAATAATGATAATTTTTAGGGGGAATAACGAATTTTCGAGAAAAAAAGATTATTTAAACAATTATAATAAATATTCCACTAGAACAATATTAATAATTTTAAGTAAAAAAATCCGCCCGCTTTGCGGGCACATTCTCATAGCGCGCCGCGCGCGCAGCTCGCAAGTTTGAGCACGTCTAGGGCGCGCGACTGTTGGTTTTCGCGCTCGATGATAAATTCATCTCGCGCTCAGTCTTTGTATATTCCAAATATCTACAGATTTTTTAAAACTAAAAGTCAAAACATCGACAACAGTAATTTGGTGATAGTGACTTTCTTTTTTGTTAAAGCTCCTTCGGCTTTAACGAATACATTCTCATCACGTGTCTCGTGCTTCGCACTCGAATTTGTATCTCAACTTGTATATCATTTCCATAAATGTACATTATTACAATTCATAACATGAATTGATATTAAAACAAACGTACTTTAAATTGTCTCTTTAAAAAAAAATGGGCATTCTTTAAAAAAGTTTGTTATTAAACATTTTACTGTAACTTTTGCTGGTTTTGTAAAAACCGAATGTACTCATTTCCAATTTTATTTTTACGATTTAAACTTAGCACATACGGTTTACATATCAGTCTTAACTTTTTTTAACTTCTAACTTAAACCCCTACCTCAGTGACCCACAAAACTTCGATTAACGTGGATTTGGGGACGGGTGGTGGGAGGCGATTAGTTTCAACCAAGAGTCATAGCTGGTTAGTGTTTTATACTGAGAAGTTCAATCAACCTTCAGCAGCGTTGTGCTAGATGGGAGTTCATATAATCTGATTTTCACATTCCTGGCCCACAGTGGGGAAAAAGTGACATTTTTGGTTGCAAATAACGTACAGCCCACAAACATTGAGCGATTTGAACCAAAAAATTTTGAAAAAAAGCTGTTAAGATTTCTAAGAGGTTTTTCGAGCCTGTTTTTTTCAATTAGGTTTTTAATTTTTTATAAATAAACAAACAAATATCGTTTCATGAACTAATATTAGCTAAAGATGTACCAATGTTATATATATTATTAAAAAAACAAAATTTGTAATGAGCAAATTATTTGTTTAAAGAATATTTTTTTATGGTTTTCCATAATCATATGTTTTTTCTAGTTATATTGCAAGACATTTTATGAACAAATGCAGTAATCAGGCATTTTTCGATAGAAAAATTCGTTTTTTTCGATGTAAATTTTTTTATAATTCAAAAGTTTATGATATTTGCAGCAAACTTCATAATTTTTTTATTAATATTATGATCTTTTAAACAAATGCATTATTCGGGCATTTGTCGGCCGAAAGATTCGGTTTTTTAAATGCCAGTCTTTTCAGATGGAAAGTTGATGGGAATTTCAGCAACATTCATAATAAGTTGATAAATTTTATTATTTCTCCAAACAAATTTGATGAGCAAATGCATTCATCAGGCATATATCTACAGAAAAATTCGTTTTTTTTTTTATGTCAACAGTTTTAATTAGGATATCGAAATAATAAAATTTCTCATCGACAGATGCTCGAATAAAGCATTTGTTTATTAAATTTTTTTAAAAAAATATATACAATTTATCAATCCATTATGAATTTCGGTAAAATCATCATGAACTTCCCAATTAAAAGGACTGAAATCGAAAAAAAACGAATTTTTCCGTCCACAGATGCTCAAATAATGCATTTGTTTGTTCAATTTGTTTTTAAGAATCATAAAATGTGTCAACTCATCATGAATGTTGCCGAATTTATTATGAAGATTCCAATTAAAAGTCTGATATCGAAACAAAAAGAATTGTTCCGTCAACAGATGCCCCAATAATGCATTTGTTTTAAAAAAATCATAAAATTGATAAAAAAAATTATGAATTTTGCTGAAATTGTCATGAAGTTCCCAACTGAAAAGACTGCCAGTGAAAAAATCGATTTTTTCTCTCGAGAAATGCCCAAATAATGTATTTTTTATTAGATTTGTTTAAAAAATCATAAGATTAATCAAGAAATTATGAATTTTGCGAAAATTATCATAAATTTCCGAATTAAAAAAAATTGACATAAAAAAAAACGAATATTTCTGTCGAAAAATGCCTGATTACTGCATTTGTACATTAAATTTGTTTATAATATAAACAATTATAATCAAAAGAGAAATTTTTTTACATAATATTGTTTCGATTCCAATTTCTTGCAACATAACTTGAAAAAATGTGTATTTATGGAAAATCGTAAAAAAACATTTTTTCAACAAATAATTTGTTGATAACAAATTTTTTTTGTATATTGTCTAATATTTGAAGATCAAACGAACTTACAAGTGAAGTTCGATCATAATTATCCGAATTCCTTGTTCGAAGAGATTAACTATATGTAGTACGGTCCTCCAACACCAGATGACGCCACTTTTCAGAGTATCTCGCAACTAAAAATTAAACCTATATCCCTTGTCGTGCAGGTTCGGTGAGTCATTAAAGTTTAGAGTCAAAGGCACGTTGAGTGTAAAATGGGTGGGATATTACTTATTATCTAATTAGTAATAAAGGGAGGGACGTTAATCTCTTCGAACAAGGAACTCGAATAATTATGATCGAACTTCACTTGTAAGTTCGCTTGATCTTCAATTATCCATCGTTCCTTGTTCTTCAGAGATTAACTATATGTCGATGTTTAGAGTAAAAATCACTGATATTACCAAATAATATATTTAGAAACTTCATTTATAATTAGATCAATAGTGCAAGTAAGTTACAAATGATTGCAACCTTATTAATCAATAAAAATACTTTCAGCAAAGTTTGTTTCTACATTAGTTATTTGACGATTATAAAATTTTGCAAAAACATTAGATTGGTGCGACCAACCCGCCGTCTGTTTTATAAAATTTATACTGAGATCTTTTTGAAAAGCTTTGGAAATAGAAGCGTGTCTCGTAGAGTGGCTTGTAAAATGCTCATCTATTTTACAAATTTTTTATACCGATTTTAGCCATCTACTGATGGTCTGCGATGTTGCCTCCTTGTGGGGCTTTTTTATGGTCAAAAATAATTTTTGTTTATCCTTCCTCATTATTTTCGTATAATCAATATACACTGTAAGAAAGATTTGCAATTTTAGTATACATGGGTATATTAAATTTCGTATATGTTTACTAAATTCATTACATTTTGTAATTTTAGTATACTTACG